>NW_022681211.1:0-21271 GCF_009764315.1 Trachypithecus francoisi | reverse complement strand
AACTCCCAGCGTGAGCGACACAGAAGACCAGCGATTTCTGCATTTTCAACTGAGGTACTGGGTCATCTCACTAGGGAGTGCCGACAATCGGTGCTGGTCAGCTGCTGCAGCCTGACCAGCGAGAGCTGAAGCAGGGCGAGGCATCGCCTCACCTGGGAGCGCAAGGGGGAAGGGAATCCCTTTTTCTAGCGAGGGGAACTGAGACCACAACACCTGGAAAATCGGGTAACTCCCACCCCAATACTGCGCTTAAGCAACGGGTACACCAGGAGAAATATCCACACCTGGCCGGGAGGGTCCCACGCCCACGGAGCCTCCCTCATTGCTAACACAGCAGTCTGCGGCAATCTAACCACAAGGCAGCAGCGAGGCTGGGAGAGGGGCGCCCGCCATTGCTGAGGCTTAAGTAGGTAAACAAAGCCGCTGGGAAGCTCGAACTGGGTGGAGCTCACAGCAGCTCAAGGAAACCTGCCTGTCCCTGTAGACTCCACCTCTGGGGACAGGGCACAGCTAAAAAACAACAGGGGAAGCAGCAGAGGCCTGTGCAGACGCGAACGACTCTCCTGACAGCTTTGAAGAGAGCAGTGGATCTTCCAACACGGTGGCTGAGATCTGAGAACGGACAGACTGCTGCTCAAGTGGGTCCCTGACCCCTGAGTAGCCTAACTGGTAGACATCCCCACTAGGGGCAGTCTGACACCCCCACCTCACAGGGTGGAGTACACCCCTGAGAGGAAGCTTCCAAAGTAAGAATCAGACAGGTACACTCGCTGTTCAGCAATATTCTATCTTCTGCAACCTCTGCTGCTGATACCCAGGCAAACAGGGTCCGGAGTGGACCTCAAGCAATCTCCAGCAGACCTATAGCTGAGGGTCCTGACTGTCAGAAGGAAAACTATCAAACAGGAAGGACACCTATACCAAAACCCCATCAGTACGTCACCATCATCAAAGACCAGAGACAGATAAACCACAAAGATGGGGAAAAAAGCAGGGCAGAAAAGCTGGAAATTCAAAAAATAAGAGCACATCTCCCCTGCAAAGGAGCGCAGCCCATCGCCAGCAACGGATCAAAGCTGGTCGAGAATGACTTTGACGAGATGAGAGAAGAAGGCTTCAGTCCATCAAACTTCTCAGAGCTAAAGGAGGAATTACATACCCAGCGCAAAGAAATTAAAAATCTTGAAAAAAGAGTGGAAGAATTGACAGCTAGACTAGTTAATGCGAGAAGGTCATAAACGAAATGACAGAGATGAAAACCATGACACGAGAAATACGTGACAAATGCACAAGCTTCAGTAACCAACTCGATCAACTGGAAGAAAGAGTATCAGCGATTGAGGATCAAATGAATGAAATGAAGCGAGAAGAGAAACCAAAAGAAAAAAGAAGAAAAAGAAATGAACAAAGCCTGCAAGAAGTATGGGATTATGTAAAAAGACCAAATCTATGTCTGATTGGGGTGCCTGAAAGTGAGGGGGAAAATGGAACCAAGTTGGAAAACACTCTTCAGGATATCATCCAGGAGAACTTCCCCAACCTAGTAGGGCAGGCCAACATTCAAATTCAGGAAATACAGAGAACGCCACAAAGATACTCCTCCAGAAGAGCAACTCCAAGACACATAATTGCCAGATTCACCAAAGTTGAAATGAAGGAAAAAATCTTAAGGGCAGCCAGAGAGAAAGGTCGGGTTACCCACAAAAGGAAGCCCATCAGACTAACAGCAGATCTCTCGGCAGAAACTCTACAAACCAGAAGAGAGTGGGGGCCAATATTCAACATTCTTAAAGAAAAGAAATTTCAACCCAGAATTTCATATCCAGCCAAACTAAGTTTCGTAAGTGAAGGAGAAATAAAATCCTTTACAGATAAGCAAATGCTTAGAGATTTTGTCACCACCAGGCCTGCCTTACAAGAGACCCTGAAGGAAGCCCTAAACATGGAAAGGACAACCGGTACCAGCCATTGCAAAAACATGCCAAAATGTAAAGAGCATCGAGGCTAGGAAGAAACTGCATCAACTAACGAGCAAAATAACCAGTTAATATCATAATGGCAGGATCAAGTTCATACATAACAATATTAACCTTAAATGTAAATGGACTAAATGTCCAATTAAAAGACACAGACTGGCAAACTGGATAAAGAGTCAAGACCCATCAGTCTGCTGTATTCAGGAGACCCATCTCACATGCAGAGACATACATAGGCTCAAAATAAAGGGATGGAGGAAGATCTACCAAGCAAATGGAGAACAAAAACAAGCAGGGTTTGCAATCCTAGGCTCTGATAAAACAGACTTTAAACCATCAAAGATCAAAGGAGAAAAGAAGGCCATTACATAATGGTAAAGGGATCAATTCAACAGGAAGAGCTAACTCTCCTAAATATATATGCACCCAATACAGGAGCACCCAGATTCATAAAGCAAGTCCTTAGAGACTTACAAAGACACTTAGACTCCCATACAATAATAATGGGAGACTTCAACACTCCACTGTCAACATTAGACAGATCAACGAGACAGAAAGTAACAAGGATATCCAGGAATTGAACTCATCTCTGCACCAAGCGGACCTAAAAGACATGTATAGAACTCTCCACCCCAAATCAACAGAATATACATTCTTCTCAGCACCACATCGCACTTATTCCAAATTGACCACATAATTGGAAGTAAAGCACTCCTCAGCAAATGTAAAAGAACAGAAATTATAACAAACTGTCTCTCAGACGGCAGTGCAATCAAACTAGAACTCAGGACTAAGAAGCTGAATCAAAACAGCTCAACTACATGGAAACTGAACAACTTGCTTCTGAATGACTACTGGGTACATAACGAAATGAAAGCAGAAATAAAGATGTTCTTTGAAATCAATGAGAACAAAGATACAACATACCAGAATCTCTGGGACACATTTAAACCAGGAAGAAGTTGAATCCCTGAATAGACCAATAGCAGGCTCTGAAATTGAGGCAACAATTAATAGCCTACCCACCAAAAAAAGTCCAGGACCAGATGGATTCACAGCTGAATTCTACCAGAGGTACAAGGAGGAGCTGGTACCATTCCTTCTGAAACTATTCCAATCAATAGAAAAAGAGGGAATCCTCCCTAACTCATTTTATGAGGCCAACACCATCCTGATACCAAAGCCTGGCAGAGACACAACAAAAAAAGAGAATTTTAGACCAATATCCCTGATGAACATCGATGCAAAAATTCTCAATAAAATACTGGCAAACCGGATTCAGCAGCACATCAAAAAGCTTATCCACCACGATCAAGTGGGCTTCATCCCTGGGATGCAAGGCTGGTTCAACACTCGCAAATCAATAAACATAATCCAGCATATAAACAGAACCAAAGACAAGAACCACATGATTATCTCAATAGATGCAGAAAAGGCCTTTGACAAAATTCAACAGCCCTTCATGCTAAAAACGCTCAATAAATTTGGTATTGATGGAATGTACCTCAAAATAATAAGAGCTATTTATGACAAACCCACAGCTAATATCATACTGAATGGGCAAAAACTGGAAAAATTCCCTTTGAAAACTGGCACAAGACAGGGATGCCGTCTCTCACCACTCCTATTCAACATAGTGTTGGAAGTTCTGGCTAGGGCAATCAGACAAGAGAAAGAAATCAAGCGTATCCAGTTAGGAAAAGAAGACGTCAAATTGTCCCTGTTTGCAGATGACATGATTGCATATTTAGAAAACCCCATCATCTCAGCCCATAATCTCATTAAGCTGATAAGCAACTTCAGCAAAATCTCAGGATACAAAATTAATGTGCAAAAATCACAAGCATTCTTATACACCAGTAACAGACAAGCAGAGAGCCAAATCAGGAATGAACTTCCATTCACAATAGCTTCAAAGAGAATAAAATACCTAGGAATCCAACTTACAAGGGATGTCAAGGACCTCTTCAAGGAGAACTACAAACCACTGCTTAGTGAAAGCAAAGAGGACACAACAAATGGAAGAACATACCATGCTCATGGATAGGAAGAATCAATATCGTGAAAATGGCCATACTGCCCAAGGTTATTTATAGATTCAATGCCATCCCCATCAAGCTACCAATGACTTTCTTCACAGAATTAGAAAAAACTGCTTTAAAGTTCATATGGAACCAAAAAAGAGCCCGCATTGCCAAGACAATCCTAAGTCAAAAGGACAAAGCTGGGGGCGTCACGCTACCTGACTTCAAACTGTACTACAAGGCTACAGTAACCAAAACAGCATGGTACTGGTACCAAAACAGAGATATAGACCAATGGAACAGAATAGAGTCCTCGGAAATAATACCACACATCTACAGCCATCTGATCTTTGACAAACCTGAGAGAAACAAGAAATGGGGAAAGGATTCCCTATTTAATAAATGGTGCTGGGAAACTGGCTAGCCATAAGTAGAAAGCTGAAACTGGATCCTTTCCTTACCCCTTATACGAAGATTAATTCAAGATGGATTAGAGACTTAAATGTTAGACCTAATACCATAAAACCCTAGAAGAAAATCTAGGTAGTACCATTCAGGACATAGGCATGGGCAAGGACTTCATGTCTAAAACACCAAAAGCAACGGCAACAAAAGCCAAAATTGACAAATGGGATCTAATTAAACTAAAGAGCTTTTGCACAGCAAAAGAAACTACCATCAGAGTCAACAGGCAACCTACAGAATGGAGAAAATTTTTGCAACCTACTCATCTGACAAAGGGCTAATATCCAGAATCTACAAAGAACTCAAACAAGTATACAAGAAAAAAACAACCCATCAAAAAGTGGGGAAAGGATATGAACAGACATGTCTCAAAAGAAGACATTCATACAGCCAACAGACACATGAAAAAATGCTCATCATCACTCGCCATCAGAGAAATGCAAATCAAAACCACAATGAGATACCATCTCACACCAGTTAGAATGGCAATCATTAAAAAATCAGGAAACCACAGGTGTTGGAGAGGATGTGGAGAAATAGGAACACTTTTACACTGTTGGTGGGATTGTAAACTAGGTCAACCATTATGGAAAACAGTATGGCAATTCCTCAAGGATCTAGAACTAGACGTACCATATGACCCAGCCATCCCACTACTGGATATATACCCAAAGGATTATAAATTATTCTACTACAAAGACACATGCACACGTATGTTTATTGCAGCACTATTCACAATAGCAAAGACTTGGAATCAACCCAAATGTCCATCAGTGACAGACTGGATTAAGAAAATGTGGCACATATACACCATGGAATACTATGCAGCCATGAAAAAGGATGAGTTTGCGTCCTTTGTAGGGACATGGATGCAGCTGGAAACCATCATTCTTAGCAAACTATCACAAGAACAGAAAACCAAACACCGCATGTTCTCACTCATAGGTGGGAACTGAACAATGAGATCACTTGGACTCGGGAAGGGGAACATCACACACTGGGGCCTATCATGGGGGGGGAGGGATTGCATTGGGGAGTTATACATGATATAAATGATGAATTGATGGGTGCTGAAGAGTTGATGGGTGCAGCACACCAACATGGCACAAGTATAGATATGTAACAAACCTGCACGTTATGCACATGTACCCTAGAACTTAAAGTATAATAAAAAACCTAAATAAATAAAAATTGAAATTAAAATTAAAAAAAAAGAGAAATTTCCGAAAAATGTCATTTAAAGAGATGTAAAGTGACCAAAAGAGCACGATTGGAGCTGCCAACAGGGAATAGTAATGCAATACACTGACAAATAGCGGTGAATGAAAAACAGTGACTTATGAAACGGACACAGTGAAGACTGTGAAGACATTGAACAATCAATGAAACAAGAAGAATGACATATTATAATTACGCATTAGGTGCACAAGGGCGGCATCCTTGTGATTTAAGGGGCACGTGACCTGTGGCTTCCCACCGATTTTTAATGCATTCTTTCCCCAAGAAGTAAATATTGTCAACGCTGCTTCAATCTATATCTGTGGTGCGGTTTGTTCCATGGGAAATAATCGATTTCATTTGAAGATTTTGCAGGTAATCACTTCGCTACATGGTCGTTTCTGTCGGTTCAACTCCCAGTTCTCCCTTTATAAGGGTTAGTCAGATCAACATTATTTTTGTAGCAAAGTCCCTTAATATTTTCACTCTTATTCTCCCTAGAGAATTTGGTGGAACAGTCCACATATCCATTATGTTTGATTTGGCAACATATAAAATTAAATTCTTGATATAAACATCTTATCTATTTAATCCCGTTTTTTGAACAACGTCTCATACACAGAATTCTTTTCAATACACAAATTAGGACACAAAGAGAGTACATGAAATAGCCAAGTAGAATTTTCAGGAAGCATCTCATTATTCCGGGTCCTTGTGCAAGGAAATTACTGTTCTGATTGCTTCAGAATTATCCAATTCTATTCCTTTCTTGTCCATAAACTCCTGTTTTTTAAAAACACAAACTTTTGTCAGTTGCAATTGTGCATCATTGGCTGATGGGAGCGTCCAAAGAGAATGCCAAGCCCCAGTCTCCACTCATTTCACCACAGAGGAACCTGCAGCCCATGAGCCACAGCCATTGGCACAAGCATGGAAGATGACTGGGACTGAAACAGTATGTGCGTTCCTTGGTGTTGCCCTATTACATGGAAGAGGGACAGAGAATGATTTTTGCTTGCTCTGTGACTTTTTGTTCACCTGCTTTCAAATGTGGTGATTTGGAGATATAAATCTGTAGCTGGTAGTGGGGTATGTCTCTTGCTCCTTGCAATAACTAAGAAAAAGGTGATGAGGCACTAAGAGAACTAAGATGATCCCTCCTTTCTCATCCTGGGATGTCAATGGTAATATTAATGTGAATGTTAATACAATAAAATTTACACTGTGCTGACTTCTTGACCCCATGGGTGTGTGTTTGTTTTTCTATATTTATGTTGCTGAGGTTCAAAACAGCTGTGACTTTCCAGTTACATTTTAAAAAGTATTATTTATATCTAGCATTCACTTCTGTGAAGAGACAACTTATTCTGGGATTTCAATCCTTGGAAATGTATGATGAGTTGCTTTAATGCCGCGTGTTTGTCTATTGTATTGTTGTTGTTGTTAGTACTTTCAAATAAGTTGTAAATTCCCCTTTGGAGTAGGAGGCCGACACCTGATTAAGATGTCAATTCAAGCAAATTATAAAATGAACCCTGGATAATCTACAAAAACAAAATCCTTCTGCAGCTCATAATATCGTGATAAAACCCTGGCAGGAGAGACCAACCACAGAGGATTTCACCTGTGGCAGAGCCACAAGTGCTCAAGAGAAAGAATGTGGGCAACGCAAGATGCTCCAGAGAACTTCCGTGAACAGTGCAGTTGGAAAGATGGGGCCGATGGCTGATCAAGGAGGCCATGGAGAAGTCTGTTTTTCATTTTAGGCCCAATGCTGACTAACTGTGCTGGGCCATAATACCTCCACAGCTCTCCTTCAAATAGATAAACTAAGGATTTAGGGCCATTGATCCACCTTATCAGGATTAGTACTTATTTTTGCATTTCAAGAAAATCTCTTAAAAGTAAGTATATTCAAAAAGAATGAGAAAGTTTGCTTGCAAAAGTGACTGAAAAAAATCTATCACAAAATTAACTGCAATTATTGTCCCCGTGTGGTGCTTTGAGACTGTCTTACACATCCCTAACAAAATTATGGAAGCTGAAGCCTCTTTTCAGAGCTGTTTGCCTTTGCAGGGATAAAAAGTAACCATGGAGTTGTTTGAAGAACACTGCATTCCCCTCAATCACTTTATTTCTATCAGGCTCATTGGTGCTGCATGAACTTGCCAGAAGTTTTCTATAGGACATAAAAATGTTCCACCAAAGAATGTTATTTCTTGCATACAGTTCTTAAGCACTTAGTCTCATGAGTAGTCATTTTTGTAAACATTGAATGATTAGGACTTTCTTGTTGTGTGTTGTCTTTGTAAATTCAGAAACCATACGGGAGCGTTAGTGAAATAATGTTTAAAATGCACCATAATCCAGCTGTGGAATGCTGACTGGGAGTGTAAGGGTGACCGACATAACACAAATTATAGGCAAGGAAGAGGAGAAATGGGTCTTGATGCTGAAGACTGGAATGGAAAATGAATACATCTGATTATTCATCTCTGTGGCTGAAAGCAGGTAAAGGGCAATAAGTGAGCATTGGTGATCTAATGGTGTGCTTTGCTGAAAGAAAGAACTAAAGGAATTGGCGTGCATCATGTAAATAACCAATTATAAGCATCATACCGAGGAAAATAGTAGTAGTAGGTCAAGGATACCCTCATTAAATTTTGTCACTATGACCCGTATCAAGGAATTCCCATTGAAATACATGACTGAGGATTCAAACATATTATAGAAATACCGAGATCAATTTTTTAAAAAAAAACATATACCCTTTTCAAATGTCCCAGCTAAAGATACTATTCCCACTCATTCGGATTCATCTGGGTCAACTATTTTCCAAGTTATAATCTTTCGTTAAAAAATAAAAATAAAACTTCATGACCTTCAACTGTACATCACGGAGAAGATGGGAGCGTCCAATGAGAGGAGCTGAAATCCCACTCTACCCTGAATCACAGGAGGGTCGCAGCCATTGAGCCACAGCCATGGGTTCCCCGTGTGCTTAGGGACCCAGCCAAAAAATCTGTCTTTCTGGGTGTTCGTGCTTGAAGACTGAGGAGGAAATTTGTGTTTGCACTCTTGTCGGGAGCTTCTTTTTTTTTTCTTTCTTTCTTTTTTTATTTTTGTACTTTAAGGTCTAGGGTACATGTGCACAATGTGCAGGTTTGTTACATATGTATACATGTGCCATGTTGGTGTGCTGTACCCATTAACTCATCATTTACATTAGGTATTTCTCCTAATGCTATCCCTCCCCCATCCCCACACCCCATGCCAGGCCCCGGTGTGTGACGTTCCCCACCCAGTGTCCAAGTGTTCTCATTGTTCAATTCCCACTGATTGGTGAGAACATGCCGCTTTTTGTTTCCTGTCCTTGCGATAGTTTGCTGATTATGATGGTTTCCAACTTCATCCATGTCCCGACAAAGGACCTGGACACATCCATTTTATGGCTGCATAGTATTCCGTGGTGGATATGTGCCACATTTTCTTTATGCAGTCTGTCATTGTCAAGACTCAGTTCCAAGTCTTTGCTATTGTGAATAGTGCCACAATAAACATACATGTGCATGTGTCTTTGTAGTAGCATGATTTATTGTCCTTTGGGTATATTCCCAGTAATGGAATTGCTGGGTCAAATAGTATTTCAAGTTCTAGATACTTGAGGAATCGCCACACTGTCTTCCACAATGGTTGAACTAGTTTACACTCCCACCAACAGTATAAAAGTGCTCCTATTTCTCCACATCCTCGCCAGCACCTGTTATTTCCTGACTTTTTAATGATTGCCATTCTAACTGGTGTGAGATGGTATCTCATTGTGGTTTTGATTCGCATTTCTCTGATGGCGAGTGATGAGGAGCATTTTTTCATGTGTCTGTTGGCTGCATAAATGTCTTCTTTTGAGAAGTGTCTGTTCATATACCTTGCCCAATTTTTGATGGGGTTGTTTGAATTTTTCTTGTAAATTTGTTTAAGGTCTTTCTAGATTCTGGATATTAGCCCTTTGTCAGTTGGGTAGATTGCAAAAATTTTCTCCCATTCTATAGATTCCCTGTTCATTCTGATGGCGGTTTCTTTTGCTGTGCAGAAACTCTTCAGTTTAATTATATCCCATTTGTCTATTTTGGCTTTTGTTGCCATTGCTTTTGGTTATGTATTCATGAAGTCTTTGGCCATGCCTATGCCCTCAATGGTTGTGCCTAGGTTTTCTTCTAGGGGTTTTATGGTTTTAGGTCTACCATCTAAGTCTTTAATGCAACTTGAATCAATTTTTGGACAAGCTTCTTTTTCTAATCATTTGGTCACAGTCTTGGTGGTTGCAAGATATGAATTTATAGGTACGAGTAGAAATGTCTCCTGCCTACTCCATCAATAAGAGAAGAAAGGGAGTCAAATGGAAATTGAGAGATAAAAATGGTTCTCTCTTTTGCCATTCCCAATTTTGTCCCCAAGCTACTTGAATGTTCAGGCAATAAAATGTTTTTTCACCTCCAAGCACTTGGGCCTGACAAACAAAACCCACCACATTTATGTGGCAGGATAAGAATCCCACCCCAGTGTAGTGGCCGGTACAATGGGGTTGGTCCTCATTCTTGACCCATCACAGCCTTTCTCCTCTTTGATTGTGGCCCTCACTCCTGGATAAGCGGGGAACAAATGCGTGGTGGGGAGGACGAAGCTTGAAAGAGTGGCATTTATTCTTTCCCCTTATTGTAAAGGACCACCATCAAACATCTGGGGTCACAGGCCAAATGGGCTGGCACCTGAATAGGGCATTAGTGGAGCACAAAAGGGCCTTGACTTCTCTTCACTCGCATCCTCAATCCAGTCCCTGCCATGCAGCATCTCTCTGATGTGTGTGACAGGCCGGTCCTGCACCTCATGGGCCTGCTACTGCCTCCATAATTCTTCTGAAATCCTGAAATAAGTCCATGATTTAACTAAATGTGCTCCCAAGATATACACAGAGGCATTGGTGAACCACACGTGCTTTTGGGGGATTGACGTTAGGCAAGGACTATCTGGTGGACTGGATGCTTGTTGAGGTATTTTGCCATACACTAGAGGGAATTTTGTGTTAAGGAGGAATAAGGTACATAATTACTGTGCTTGCTATAATCCTTGGACTGGTAGAGTGAATTCTGTCCTTTCAAGGAACTTAGTATCCCTTCACAAATACAAGAAGGACCTTCCTTACCCAGAGGTCCACAGCTACTGGGTTAGATCTGACATCAGCACACAGGTTGATCTCCCAAATGTCACTCCAGTGCCTGGTCCACCCGACATGGTATTAGCCTTTGAGTTTGTCAGCCTGTCAGAAGTTAGTCAAAGTAATGCTTCTTTAAGTTAACATATCTTACAGGAAATACCTCAAACAATAAGGAAATACATCATTGATTTGCTTCACCTTACTCAGTCTCCATTAGAGCGTGAATTCAAATGAAATTGCATGAACAAGTGTTTTGTCTAAACAAACTTCAATGGAGTGGGATGTCTGACAGAAAGGGTTACCTCTTGTTTTTACACTCACTGAATTGCTATTATTTGCAAATGTCTTGTTTTCTTTTTATATGCTTTCATTACTCTTGAGTCAATATGCAGGAACTGGGTTGCCAGGTCACAGAGTAAGTACCCATTAATTTCCAAGGAGCTGACAAATAGTTTCTGAAGGGCTGTACCATTCTACATGAGCACTATCAATGCATGAGAATTCCAGTTGTTCAACATCTCTGCCAACACTTGATATGTTCAATCTTTTTATATTTCTATTGATGTTGTTTTTAATGCACAAATCTTAACTGTATGCATTTATGGGGTACAATGTGATATTTTGAAATACGTATTCAATGTGGTAAGACTACACCAAGCTGATGTCCATCCCCTCGTTTACCTATCATTTTTATGCTGAGACACATGAAGTTTACTTTGTTGGTTGTCCTGATTTACACAATCCATTACTACTGACTGTAGCCATCCTGCTGTGCAATAGATCTCAAAACGTATTCATCCTGTGTATCTAGAACGTGTCCCCCTTTGACCGGCAACTCCCCATTTTCTTCCTCCCACCCCTCCCCACCCACATCCCAGCCCCTGGGGAGCCGTCATTCTACTCTCCACTTCTATGAATTCAGTTTTTTAAGATTTTACCTATAAGTTAGACATTTAGTATTTGTCTTTCTGTGCCTGGCTTATTTCATAACTTAGCAGAACGTCCCCCGGCTTCGTCCACAGTGTTGCAAATGACATACGTTACTTTTGTCAAGGTTGAGGAGCATTCTGTCATATCTACATACCACGTTTCCGTTACCCATGTACCCAATGATGAACTCTTAGTTAGATTCCGCATCTTCAATGTGGTGTATAATGCTGCCGTGAACATGGGAGTGCAGATGTCTCTTCATGGTACTGATTTCATTCCCTTTGACTATAGACCCAGAGTGGGTATGTAGGATTTCCAGACCATATTGCGTTTGTATAATTTCATTTTTTGAGGAATTTCCACACTGTTTTCCGTAATGCCTCCACTACTTCACATTTCCACCAAATGTGTACAAGAGTGCCCTTTTCTCTCCATTCTCATCAACACTGTTACGACTTTCATCTTTTCTGGTAAAAGCTATTCAAACAGGTGTGTGAGGTGACATCTCAATGTGGATTAAATTTGCATTGCGAGGCCAGGCACAGTGGCTCACGCCTGTAATACCAGCACTTCGGGAAGCGGACTCGGGTGGATCATGAGGTCAGAAGTTCAAGAGCAGCCTGGTGAAGATGGTGAAACCTCGTCTCTGCTGAAAATACAAAAATTGGCCTGGTATGGTGGCAGGCACATGTAATCCCAGCTACTCAGGGGGCCGAGGCAGGAGAATTGCTTCAAGCCGGGAGGCGAGGTTGCAGTGTGCGGAGATTGTGCCACTGCACTCTAGCCTGGGAAACAGAGAGAAACTCACCATCAAAAAAAAAAAAAAAATTGCATTGTCTTCATGGTGAACTGAGTATTTTAATGTACCACTGGCGGTTTGAGCTGCTTCTTTTCAGAATTGTCTATTGAGGTCCTTTGTTGATTTTAAAATGGAATTATTTGCTTTCTTGCTATTGCGTTGTCCACATTCCTTCTATATTTTGGATATTAGCCTTTTATCAGATATACAGTAGCTAGTATTTCTCGAGTTCTGTGGGCTTGTTACCGACAAAAGGGGTCCCCCGAAAGGTGGTATCTTTCCCTGTTCGGTGTTGTGAAGCCAATATGAGAAACTGCAAGTGAGTGTCAGGCAGTGCAGGCTTTATTCCCTGGCCATGGACTTCACAAGCAGGAGGCTGGCTCACAAATCAACTTCTCACCTCGGGAGAGGCGGAATGTCACAGATATAGGGTATCTTTAACGAAGGGATTGGGCATTCAAAGCAAGGGGAGGAATAATCATGTCTTTTGTCTGGATAGGTGCAGAAATTCTCTAAAACAGAATGCCACCTGCTTTATTCCCCATTCATGGCTTCCTTCAGTCGTTGTCACGGTGACTGTCAGCTGTCATGGTGCTGGTGGATGTGTCAGTCCGTATGGGAATTAGATTAGAATGAAGTTCCAGGTTCCTCTAAGATCAATTGAGCTGCCATGTTGCATCCCATCAGCCCCAGCCGGCTTGGTCACAATGGGGAAATTCTGATGTCAGGCATCCTGTTTCCTAAAAACAAGCAGAGTTAAGGCAGGGTAGAAATTTAGCTAGGTCGTGTACGCATTACGTTGTGTAACAGGTTGTCTCCTTGCTCTATTATTTATTATTTTTCTGTAAAAACATCTTTAATTTGACACCATCGCATTTGTCTACCTTTTGCTTTTGATGTCTGGGCTTTCAGGGTCATATCCAAAAAATCATTGCCCAGGCCTATGTCATGGAGCTTTGTCAAAATATGAAAGTTGAATGGCTATATCACAAAATTAAAGAAATTTTAAATAGCAGAATAGACACAGTTGGACTGAGAATTGGAGAATGAGAAGACAGATGTAAAGTCATTGTGAAACTTTCATAGGGACATAACTCGTGAGAAAGGAGAGAGGAGAACTGGTAAACCTTAAGGATCTGACTAAAAGGCACAAAGTATATCTCATAAGTAATACTGGGCAAGTTGGAAAGAATTCTAATCAAAGGGAAAATCGCTGGTAATTTTACAGAATTGAAGGAAGGCATGATAAACTACCTTCAGGGAGCACACCAGCACACCTGTTCCCATCCTTCTAAAGCTTAAGAAAAGTGAAAGCAGAAATCACAACAGCTAAGAAAAGAAAAAAAGACAACTGCAAGGCCTATGAAGGAATGACAAATAGTTTGACAGTCAACCTCCTTATATCAATAAATAAAACCCAAAAGCAGAGGACATGTGTGTCAACACAGAATGTCATTGCTAGCTAAAGCATTATTTGAGAATGAGGCTGTGGTAAACGTGGACGAGCCAGGGTCCCCTTTAAGGATGGATTTGCTGTTTCGGGTTTTGGGAATGCAAGCAGGTGCCAGTCCTGAGCCATTAGTCCTTTCCGGTATTACCGTAGCTACTCTTAGTTGCCTTGCCCATATACACTGCCTAATCCAGGAGAAGTGGAACGGTCTGGTATTTTGGCACAATGGCGAATACCCTGATGGGCCCCTTTATCTTCAGATCTCACCCTGGGAACAGAATAGGATTCCAGTGGCCTTGCACTCGAGGTGCACGTCTCTCTGTTCCCAGTCCTGCCTGCCTCCTGACCCTTCCTCAGCTATTGACCGTGAATAAGTTTCCCACGCACTAAACTTTATTTCAGAGTCCATTTCTTCCAGGACCTAAGTCAGAAATGATGAGATCTGAGAGAAATGGAAAACTCTTAGTGTAGATACCAACACATTTTTGTCAAGGAAGTTTCTCAAGAATGTCATTTAAAGAGATTTAAAATGATCACAAGAAGATGACCGGAGGTGCCAAGAAGGAAGGGTAATGGAATAAACTAACAAGAGGAATGAAACAATGATTGTACAAAACTGATGAAAGAGAAATACAACAGAAAAAGAAAACTCTTCAGGCTGATATCCTCGATAAACACTGATGCAAACATCCTCAACAAAATACTGGCAAATCGAATCCAGCAGCACGTCACAAAGCGTATCCACCACAATCACGTGGGCTTCATCCCCGGGACCCCAGTGACGCAAGGTCGGTTCAACATACGTAAAGCAACCGTTGTGATTCATCACATAAACAGCACTAAAGAGAAAAGCCACGTGTTTATCTCAATAGCTGCAGAAAAGGCTTTTGATAAAATTTAACACCCCTTCAAGTTAAAAACTCTCAATAAACTATGTACGGAAGTAACACACCTCAAAATATTAAGAGTTATCTATGACAAACCCACAGCCAACATCATACTGAGTGGGCAAAAGCTGGAAGCACTCCCCTGGGAAACCGGCCCAAGACAAGGACGCCCTCTCTCACCACTCCGATTCAACATAGTCTTGGAAGCTCCGGCCTGCGCAATCAGGCAAGAGAAAAGAATAAAGAGCATTCAAATAGGAAGAGAGGAAGTCAAAATCATGTCCCTGTTTTCAGACAACATGATCCTATATCTAGAAAGCCCCATCGTCTCAGCCCAAATGTTTCTCAAGCTAATAAACAACTTCAGCAAATCCTCAGGATACAAAATCAGTGTGCAAAAATCACTAGCACTCTTGTACATCCACAACAATGAAGCCGAGAGCCAAATCACGAAGGAACTCCCATTCACATTCGCCACAAAAAGAATAAAATGCCTAGGAAGACAGCTAACCAAGAAAGTGAAAGATCTCTACAAGGAGAACTACAAACCACTACTCAAAGAAGTCAGAAGTGACACAAACAAATGGAAAAACATTCCATGCTTACGCATAGGAAGAATCAGTATCGTTAAAATGACCACATTTCCCAAAGCACTTTATAGATTCAATGTTATTCCCATTAAACTACCATTGCAATTCTCCCCAGAATTGGAAATAAGATCCTAAAATTCACATGAAACCAACAAAAGAGCCCGAATAGACCAACGCAATCTTAAGCAAAAGGAAGAAAACTGGAGGCATCATGCTACCTGACTTGAAACTATACTCCAGGGCTACAGTACTGGTATAAGAACAGAGACAGAGACCAGTGGAACAGAATAGAGATGTTGAAATTATTGTTGCTATCGTTATTATTATATTATTATTTTGAGAGGAACCCAGAAATAAAGACTGCACACCTACAACTATATGATCTTCGGCAAACCTCACAAAAACAAGCAATGTGGAGAGGATTCCCTATGCAAAAAAATGGTGCTGGATGTGCTGGCTAGCCATAGGTTGAAGATTGAACCTGGACCCCCTTCCTTGCACCATATACAAAAATTAACATGAGATGAATCAAAGACTTAAAAGTAAAACCCAAAACTATAAAAACCCTGGAAGGCAACCTAGGCTACACCATTCAGGACATGGGCACCAGTACCAGGCAAAGATTTCATGACTAAGATGCCAAAAGAAATTCCAACAAAAGTAAAAATTGACAAACGGCATCTAATTAAACTAAAGAGCTTCTGCACTGCAAAAGAAACTCTCAACACAGTAAACACACAACCTACCGAATGGGAGAACATTTTTGCAAACCATTCATCTGACAAAGTGTAATATCCAGCATCTGTAAGGAACTTAACCACATTTACAAGAAATAAAGAATCCCATTAAAAAATCAGCAAAGGACATGAACAGACACTTCTCAAAAGAAGACCTACATAGTGCCAACAAGCAAATAAAAAAAAGGTCAACATCACTGATGTTAGAGAAATGCAAATCAAAACCACAATGAGATATCGTCTCACATCAGTCAGAATGGCTATTATGATGAAGTCAAAAATAACAGATGCTGGCAAGCTTGTGGAGAGAAAGGGACACTTACGCACTGTCTTTGGGGAAGTGTAAATTAGTTCAACCATTGTGGAAGACAGTGTGGCAATTCTCAAAAGACCTGCAGTCTGAAATGCCATTCGACCCAGCAATGCCATTACTGGGCATATAGGCAAAGAAATAGAAATCCTTCTATTATACAGATGTGTGCATGCTTATGTTCATTGCAGCACAGTTCTCAATAGCAAGGACATGAAATCAACCCAAATGCCCATGAATGATAGGCTGGATAAGGAAACTGTGGTACATATACACTGTGGAATCCTATGCCTCCATAGAAAAGAACGACATCATGTCCTTTGCAGGGACTTGGATGGAGCTGGAGGCCATTATCCTTAGCAAACTACTGCAAGAACAGTGATACGGTTTGGCTCTGTGTCCCCCACCGAAATCTCACCTTGAATTGTAATTCCCATGCTCTCCCCATGTCATGGGTGGGATCAGATGGAGATGATGGAATCATGGGGGTGCTTTGCCCCATGCTGTTCTCATGACAGTGAGTGAGTTCTCACAGGATCTGATGGTTTTAGAAGGGGCTTTCCCCTTCGCTCTGCACTTCTTCTTCCTGCCACCACGTGAAGAAGGAAGTGTTTGCATTTCCTTCCACCATAATTGTAAGTTTTGTGAGGACCCCAGCCCTGTGAACTGTGAGTCGATTAAAACTCTTTCATTTATAAATAACCCAGTCTCACCTATTTCTTCATAGCAGCGTGAGAACAGACTAATACAAGCAAAAGACCAAATAGCGCATGTTCCCACTTATAAGTGGGAGCTAAAGGATGAGAACACATGGACACATAGAGAAGAACAACACACATTGGGGCCTATCTGAGGGTGGAGAGTGGGAGGAGGGAGAGCATCAGGAAAAATAACTAATGGTTACCAGACTTAATGCCTGGGTGATGAAATAATCAGCACAGCAAAGCCTCATGACACATGTTTACCTCTCTAAAATACCTGTACGTTCTGGACATGTACCCCTCAACTTAAAATAAAATGGAAAACAGCCTGATACAATAAAGATTATGACTATATTAAAAATTAAGGAAACAGGCAGGGAGCAGTGGCAGATGCCTATAATCCCAGCACTTTGGGAGGCCGAGGTGGATGGATCACTTTAGGCTAGGAGTTCAAGGCCCACGTGGCCAGTGTGATAAAGCCCTGTCTCCCCTAAAAGTACAAAAATTACCTGGGCGTACTGGCGTATCCTGTAGAGGTGGAGGTGGCAGTGAGCTGAGATCGCACTAATGCACTCGAGCCTGGGTGACAGATTGCTGTCTCTAAAATTAAATAAAAGAGAATTAAAGAAACAACATAAGGAGTATATATTATAATTTTCCATCACGTAGATGATGGGAACATCCTAATGAGAGCAGCTCATGCCATAGTCACCACTGGCTTAGGCAATAAAGGCTTTCTAGCCCTTGTGCCAACACCAGCCATGGCTGAAATTGTGGGAAGGTGACCCAGAAACGAACCAGTGAGAGCGTCCCTGGGATGTTTAACCTTGCAGATTGTGAAGAAAAATGATGTGTCTCTTTCTCTGTTTTTTGTTTGCCTTTTTTTTTTTTTTTTAAAGAAAAATAACATGTTGACTTACTGATACGAATACAGAGACTGTTGTGGACAGGTCTCTCGTGCCTTGTACCAAACTAAAAGAAGGATTGGCTTGCTAAACGTTTAAGTAGATTTATAAAATCACCGTTTGGAAAGGGGACTGTTTAGAACTAGTTGACTAGACTTCAGTCAAGGAGTTTACCATATACGATGTTATCTAATAACAAAAATGAGGCTTTTTGTCCTTCTTAATCGTGAACCGATTTGTTTGGAGTAGAATAAGTTGTTTGTTAAAGACATGACATCAAATACACTTGAAAGCCTGACCTTTGAAATGACAGTTCATTGATGACCTTTATTTCTTCAGCATTTCTTAAGAATTTTCTTGTTCCATTCCTGCAACTTAATGTTACTTAAATGCATTTAAGGAATGTCTTTACATATATTATGAGAGACTTTGAAAGCTATCTATCTAACTTGCACATAATTTTCATTTTTGGAATCCCTTTCTCTCCCTCAGGGGTTTCCTAGGAGATTTAAGGTGATATTTTTTAACCCAATATCTCTTGAACTTATTAGCCATTTCCAGCTTCTGAGTTGTGATTTGTGGTGGTTGTTTTGTTTTCCTTTTCTTTATTTTTTTTAAAACCTGGTCAATGTTGAGTGTTGTCATATGTTTTTAATAAAAGTGCCTTTCTGTTTCTATTGTCTGCTTGGAGGCTGTGTTATGGCCATTTCTCGTTCTCCTGATTCACGGAAGATGTTGATCAGAACTGAAGCCGGGAGCCAGACTGCCAGTTCCTTGGATGCCCAGGAGCCCTCGGCGGCCATGTCAGGGAGTTCCTGCTCAAGCCACGGTGGTTTAGCCCAGGATAACAGTAGATTCTGAGATGGTGAGAATTGTTCCACACGTGGCCACAGTCATTCCTCTAGTATAATGGACATGGGCTCAGGAGGTGTGTCTCTCTTCAAGGATCATGAGCTGAAATTGCTAAACTTTGGGAGTTTTCAGTGACACCCTTCAAAGTGCTCACGGTGTGACACGGATTAGCTGAGAAGGGCGGATGTGCTTTTGCCCTGTGGGGCATCTGTCTGTGTAGCTTTCTCCGAGTTAGGCCACAAGGGGCGCTTAGCCCGCAGACGCCCACTGTGATTGGTTGATGAGATGCGAAGCAACGGGACCATCCAGTCACCTTCAACGCAGGTAGGTTTCATCCAATCAGACGTGAAACTGGCCCATGATGTGGAGCCACGCTGCATACCCAAGGGTCCCCGCTTCCCCGTTCCCCAACCGCCATTATCTGTTCGTGTCATCTAATGGCCGCTGTCTCCGTCATGGCTGGACCTTCCTCTGAGATGACCTCCGAGGAACAGCTGATCACCCAGGAGCCCAAAGAGGCCAACTCCACGACGGCCCAGAAGCAGAGCAAGCAGAGGAAGCGAGGGCGACGTGGGCCCCGCAGGTGCCACGCCAACTGCCGCGGGGACAGCTTCGCCACCTATTTCCGCCGGGTGCTGAGGCAGGTTCACCAGGGCCTCAGCCTTTCCCGGGAGGCCGTGAGTGTCATGGATTCTTTGGTTCATGACATACTGGACCGCATCGCCAGCGAGGCTGGTCGCCTGGCCCGCTCCATCAAGCGCCAGACCATCACCGACTGGGAGATCCGGACCGCTGTGCGCTTGCTGCTGCCGGGGCAGATGGGCAAGCTCGCCGAGTCCAAAGGCACGAAGGCTGTCCTCAGGTACACCAGGAGCAAGTGTGCTCCCTCAGGAGTGCCCGAGCACCGCGGAAACCCAAAGGGACTTGGTAGAGCCACCGAACGTGGCCCAAAAGACCAGTGGCTCGCCAAGGAGGGGACTCCACCGGAGGCTGGGGTGGGTGGTGCCCTTCCGACTTGGGGGGCATGTGGCATGTGGCATCCTGCAATTTTTCGAGCATTTCCCCCTCAGTACTAAACATTGCCAACTCTAATATATCTATAGTGCAATTTGCTCCAAGGAAAAATAGTGGGTGTTTCGTGATCGTGTTTCATTCATTTCCTCAGTTTCCAAAACGGTTATTTTTATTAGTTATGTTTCTAGGTTATCTTTATGGTGATATTATTATTGCGCTGATCTTTACCTTTTTCTCTCTCATTCTCCTGTGACTGGATGGTGGAATTTTCCAGAACTTCACTATATGCCATACAGCAGCAGAGAAAGTGAATACACTGATGCAAGAAGCAAGGTAACCCTCCTAAACGTTTTCAACACCTCTCCTGTCACGAATCCATGTAAATAAGGAAATGAGGCCCAGTTGAAGTGTACATACAGCTAAATAAAATTTTCTTTTCTTTTTTTTTTTGAGACAGAGTCTCCCTGTGTCGCCCAGGCTGGAGTGCAGTGGCCGGATCTCAGCTCACTGCAAGCTCCGCCTCCCGGGTTTATGCCATTCTCCTGCCTCAGCCTCCCGAGTAGCTGGGACTACAGGTGCCCGCCACCTTGCCCGGCTAGTTTTTTTGTATCTTTTTAGTAGAGACGGGGTTTCACCATGTTAGCCAGGATGGTCTCGATCTCCTGACCTCGTGATCCGCCCGTCTGGCCCTCCCAAAGTGCTGAGATTACAGGCTTGAGCCACCACGCCCGGCCTCAACTAAATAAAATTTTCAAGAGTCCATTCATTTTCCAGCTTCCTCGATTCTGAAATCACTACTGCAGTTTGTTCTTTTTTTTGCCCTGAGGGTAATCTTTTCATTTCTTTTTAAACAGAAACCTTCATTACTTCCAGGTTTGTGTCGGTAGGCTTAGGGAGTGTCCACGGAAACGGCTCATGGCCTAGTGTTCAGTGGTGCAGCCAATGAGTGACTTGTAGTCTATGAGCAACAGTCATTGTCCCAATGTGGGTGGAGTGAACCAGGCTGAACCCACAACACCCTTGCACTGATATGCAGTCTGGTGTTTCGGGGAACACTGCTGTGATTCTTTACCTGATGTTTTTGTTTTTAGTGCTTGTCATCATGGTCATTTAAGGATATGAATCCAAAGCTAGGAGTAGTATATGTTCCTTGCCCCTAGCATCAAGTTATGCAGACAATGGTCAGCCTTTAGGAGAAATC
>NW_022681210.1:0-21410 GCF_009764315.1 Trachypithecus francoisi | reverse complement strand
TCTCCTCATGCTATCCTGCCCCCCTTCCACCACCCCACAACAGACCTTGGTGTGTGATGTTCTGCTTCCTGTGTCCAAGTGTTCTCATTGTTCAATTCCCACCTATGAGTGAGAACATGCAGTGTTTGGTTTTCTGTTGCTGTGTAGTTTGCTGAGAATGGTGGTTTCCAGCTTCATCCATGTCCCTAAAAAGGACATGAACTCATCCTTTATTATGGCTGCATTGAATTCCATGATGTAGATGTACCACATTTTCTTTATGTAGTCTGTCATTGATAGGCATTTGGCTTGGTTCCAAGTCTTTGCTATTGTGAATATTGCCACAATAAATATATCTGTGCATGTGTCTTTATAGTAGAATGATCTATAATCCTTTGGGTATATACCCAGTAATGGGATTACTGGGTCAAATGGTATTTCTTCTTCTAGATCCTTGAGGAATCGCCACACTGTTTTCCACAATGGTTGAACTAATTTACACTCCCACAAACAGTGTAAAAGCTTTGCTATTTCTCCACATTCTCTCCAGCATCTATTGTTTCCTGACCTTTTAATGATCAACATTCTAACTGGCATGAGATAGTATTACATTGTGGTTTTGATTTGCATGTCCCTAATGACCAGTAATGATGAGCTTTTTTTCATATGTTTGTTGGTCACATAAATGTCTTATTTTCAGAAGTGTCTGTTCATGTGTTTTGCCCACTTTTTGATGGGGTTGTTTGGTTTTTTTTTCTTGTAAATTTGTTTAAGTTTCTTGTAGATTCTGGATATCAGCCTTTTGTCAGAGGGGCAGATTAAACCTTGCAAACTGAAACAGATGACTTATGTAAACTTTGGAGAAATCATAGCAACTTATATATAAACAACCTTTATGCTTGCTGATAAGTAGACTACACAAAAGGTACACATGAACACTGGATTCAGACTGCAATTCAGAGAATTTTGTCAGATTGCCATTGCAATTGGAAGATGCTTCAGAAACTCTAGAAAACCTAGTCTATAGACTGCTGCAGACATTACAGGTGAACCAACATACAACTGAAAACGTTAGAGCGATATTTGCCAAACAAATTGCTCTAATTGAAGCAGCATTTATGTGACTTTAATAAGGTTCCAGGATTATACTGTCCCTTTGTTGCTGTGACTTTCCTTTGCCCTTTTCTGATTTGTCTTCATCCCATTTTCCATGGGATGTGACTTCTTAAGAATGAGCCTTCCTAGTCGTGTAGGATCAGATGAAACATACAGCCACAGGGGTCTTGTACAATGCTTTCTCTGAGAGCTTTTGCAGAATTGTGGGGCCAGGTGTGCTGACACAGGCCTGTAATCCCAGAATTTTGACAGTCCAAGGCAGGAGGATCACTTGACACCAAGAGTTTAAGACCAGCCTAAGCGACAAAGGGAGACCACGTCCTTACTAAACAAAATAAATCAAATTAGCCAGGTGCAGAGGGCCATACCTATAGTCTCAGACACTTGGAAGGCTAAGGTGGCAGGATCGCTTCAGCCCAGGATTTCAAGGCTTAAGTGAGTACAGTCTAGTCTATGTGACAGAGCAAGACTGTGTCTCTTAAAAAGAAAGAAAGAAAGAAAGAAAGAAAGAAAGAAAGAAAGAAAGAAAGAAAGAAGAGAAAAAGAATGGGGTAAACAGGAAAACCAAAGATTTCAGGCATCTACGGATGATTGCCTGAACAAATTGCTTTTTCTTGGCTTCAAAACCTGTCAAGATGTATATTTCTTTGTAAAAGAAAGACACGTCTATTGTAACTTTAGGTGAGCAATCAAAATCTAGCTCCTAAAACTGAAGTATTTTTACTCTCATTCTGATAATATTTACTTTCTGAGGTACAGAAGAAAGACAAGATTAGATCAATTGTTTTTCTGCCCACTCCATCTCTTCCTACTTGCCTTCTCTCCTTTAATTAAATGTATAAATAGTAAGCCTCCAGAAACCTCTTCAGAGAGAACACAAGCCACAGAGGTTTTGTGCATCTCATGTTTTCCCAGGTTGCACCGCCAAGTTCTGGCTCAATAAAACTCAATTGGTCAAGACTCTTGCCTCAGTCTTTCATTCTGGATAACCACCATGAGTCCTGCAAAGCCCTTCAGTACTCTATTGCCTGCCTAGTTGATGTGTATCTCGGTGAGTCATGTTTTCATGAATCAAACACTCTTCTTCCTTTTATGCCTTTCCCAACCCTACCACTCAGTGCTGTGCCCTCTGATCTGACCCCAGCTCCCAGGTTGTTTGTGTTGGTCTAAGAAAGCAAGACCAGGAAGGGCAGGTTGAGAAGGAAGTAAGAGGTCAACAGCCATGGAACATGGCAGGTGGGGCTGTCATCGCTCAAAGCCACTCTCCCTGCATTTTATGAATTTTTCTGGATTTGGAATCTTTTCCCTGTGTGTCTTTCTAGAAACTCACCCTCCTACTTTCTTCTCATTACACTTTCTGCTTCTAGTGCACTTGTTTATGTCCAGATAATGGCCATGCAAATAGTTGACAATAGAATAAAAAATGACTTTTTGTGAGACTTGGAACCTGGCCTTTCTTTTTTCCACAAAAGATTGAGGTTTCTAAAAGCTAGCTTTTATGCAGGGCTGTGCAGTTGTGAGTGTAGTGTTAGGGAACAGGTCCATAAGTGAAGGATGAGACAGAAAACAAAATGCTGGCTGTCAAATCCTGAAAGGAAATGGGACAAAAATCATTTTTGAAGGTGGATGTCATTCAGGAGAACTTGTAAATCTTAGAATGTCCTCTTACCAGATAGAGTGAAGGATGAGGTTAAATTATGGAGTTAGATGACAGTGGGCACATATTTCTCTGCCACAGTTCTTTTTTTCTTAATCTGTAAAAATGGGGATGTGACACTTAGGATTTTTTGTCATGACTGTAGCTACATGAAAAGCACTTAGGATGTGCCTGTTGCATAGTGAGTGCTGCATCATTGTGTGAGCTATTATAATTATGGGAATAGATAAAGGTGCCACCCTGGCCATCCAGAGTGGGGAGGTACTTTCCTGTCACAGTCTAGTCAGGCCAGCTGTAGATGAAGCTGGTTAGTGGGGAAACTTAACTCCCAGGAGTAGAAGAATTTAGGAGTAACTCATGCACAACATTCTGTAAACATTCCTTTACCCAACAGTAGGAGTGCTCAGAGTGGGTGTGGCTTCCGTGACAACAATTATCTCCTGGGAATCTAAGAATGTGTCCTAGAGTGGAATGGCTTTGACATAAGCCAAACCCAGAAATGGGCTGGCCTGTAGATAGCATTCATCTTGAAAAAGAAAGCATTCATCTTGCTGAAGAATACCCTCTTCCAGCCCAGGCCATTATTTTTGTTTTTGTACTATCCTAATTTTTAAGGTGTAAGGAGAAAATCTGAATAAAATAATGAAGTGCATGTATGAAATAACAGGGGAGAATTGAAACTGGTATGTGTAAGTTAAGAGAAATTGTGTATAAGTTTTGTGTGAACAAAAGAAGGATTTCTCGTTGCTAACAGACCTCTCCATATAAATAATACCCATTGCCTTGAGTGGATAGCAGACTCCATCACAAGAACATATCATCAGAGTCATGAGAGAATGGGTAGTGTGGCTTCTTTAATTGGCAGGTTGGACTAAGTTACTGAAGAGAAAGGAGTTGAAAGAGCAGATGAGTGAGGGCAAGAAAAATGGGATGGTGAAAGGAAAAGACTGAAAGGAATTTTTACCCAGGGGTCCTCAGGCACCAGGCTCTGTGACTAATGTCTTACACATGTTAATTTACTCTTCCACTGTCATTTTCTGATGCAGTAAGAGTCAGCCTTACACTGCAGATGAGGAAAGAGGCTGAGAGAGGTCAAAGGAGTAGCCTAGGATCATCCAGCCACTTCATAGCAGAGCTAGTATGTTTCATTGTGGTTTGTGCAGACAGAAAAATGAGACATGGAAGGAAGGCAAAACATATTTTTGTTGTGGGTAATGTTTATGAAAGTGACCTGTATGAGGCAGAATAATGGCCTCTTAAATAAGTCCACATCTGGGCTGGGTGCGGTGGCTCTTGCCTATAATCCCAGCACTTTGGGAGGTCGAGACGGGCAAATCACGAGGTCAGGAGTTTGAGACCAGCCTGATCAACATGGTGTAACCCTGTTTCTACTAAAAATGCAAAAATTAGCTGGGAGTGGTCGGGGGCACCTGTAATCCCAGTTACTTGGGAGGCTGAGGAAGGAGAACCATTTGAACCTGGAAGATGAAGGTTGCAGTGAGCCAAGATCACTCCACTGCACTCCACCTGGGGCAACATCAGTGAAACTCTGTCGCAAAAAATAAAATAAAATAAAATGAAATCCACATCCTAACTCTTGGAACACATGCATTTACTTTTCTTAGAAAAAACACTGTTCAATGGTGATGAAGTTGAGTATCTTGAGACGGAAAGCTTATTCTGGATTATCCGGGTGGCTCCCAGTTTCATCATAAAGGTCCTTGTAAGTGAAAGAGAAAGGCAGAAGGGTCAGGGTGAGAATAATGCAGCCTGAGAAACTCCACTGGCTATTGCTTGCTGTGAACATGTGTGACAAGACAAAATTTCAACAAATTTAGTATAGATGTAATTGGGTTTTATCTGTGATTTATGATTTGGTGCAGCTCTCCCTCTACAGATACAGTGATGACTCCCCCTGGGCAATACAACAACAAAACAGTGGGTTTTGTCAAATGCGAAACAGTAAACAAAGCCATAGAAATAAATTGATTGGTTAACATCAGAGTACTTCAGGTCACTTATTTTGGTAAAAGTTAAAGCAGAGGGGACTTCCTTATTATGCTCTCTCAGGTAGACTGGAATCTTCTTTTTACAGAAAAATATGATCTGTTTTGAGAGCTATCTGCTTCCTTAAAATTTCAGTGGTAGTATATAACATTTAGCATGTGTGGCTCTACTTTGGAGTGTCTGTACTCTCACTTAGGTGAGAATATGAACAAAACTTAAAGCATTAGCATTAGTTTCAATAACCGTAATATTAGGCTTCCATCAATTCTTTTCTTTTCTTTTTTTTTAATTTTCTTTGTCTTTAAAAAATTTTTTTTTATACTTTATGATCTAGGGTGCATGTGCACAATGTGCAGGTTTGTTACATTTGTATACATGTGCCATATTGGTGTGCTGCACCGGTTAACTCATCATTTACATTTAGTATGTCTCCTCATGCTATCCTGCCCCCCTTCCACCACCCCACAACAGACCTTGGTGTGTGATGTTCTGCTTCCTGTGTCCAAGTGTTCTCATTGTTCAATTCCCACCTATGAGTGAGAACATGCTGTTTTTGGTTTTCTGTTCTTGTGATAGTTTGCTAAGAATGATGGTTTCCAGCTGCATCCATGTCCGTACAAAGGACATGAACTCATCTTTTTTTTTTGGCTGCATAGTATTCCATGGTGTATATTTGCCACATTTTCTTAATCCAGTCTGTCATTGATGGACATTTGGGCTGATTCCAAGTCTTTGCTATTGTGAATAGTGCTGCAATAAACATACGTGTGCATGTGTCTTTATAGCAGCATGATTTATAATCCTTTCAGTATATACCTAGTAATGGGATGGCTGGGTCAAATGGTATTTCTAGTTCTAGATCCTTGAGGAATCACCACACTGTCTTCCACAATGGTTGAACTAGTTTACAGTCCCACCCACAGTGTAAAAGTGTTCCTATTTCTCCACATCCTCTCCAGCACATGTTGTTTCCTGACTTATGATCGCCATTCTAACTGGTGTGAGATGGTATCGCATTGTGGTTTTGATTTGCATTTCTCTGATGGCGAGTGATGATGAGCATTTTTTAATGTGTCTGTTGGCTGCATAAATGTCTTCTTTTGAGAATTGTCTGTTCATATTCTTTGCCCACTTTTCGATGGGGTTGTCTTTCTTGTGAATTTGTTTGAGTTCTTTGTAGATTCTGGATATTAGCCCTTTGTCAGATGAGTAGATTTCAAAAATTTTCTCCCATTCTGTAGGTTGCCTGTTCACTCTGATGGTAGTTTCTTCTGCTGTGCAGAAGCTCTTTAGTTTAATTCGATCCCATTTGTCGATTTTGGTTTTTGTTGCCATCGCTTTTGGTGTTTTAGACATGAAATCCTTGCCCATGCCTATGTCCTGAATGGTAATCCCTAGGTTTTCTTCTAGGGTTTTTATGGTTTTAGGTCCAGCATTTAAGTCTTTAATCCATCTTGGATTAATATTTGTATAAGGTGTAAGGAGGGGATCCAGTTTCAGCTTTCTACTTACGGCTAGCCAGTTTTCCCAGCGGCATTTATTAAATAGGGATTCCTTTCCCATTTTTTGTTTTTCTCAGGTTTGTCAAAGATCAGATGGTTGTAGATGTGTGGTATTATTTCTGAGGGCTCTGTTCTGTTCCATTGATCTATATCTCTGTTTTGGTACCAGTACCACGCTGTTTTGGTTACTGTAGCCTTGTAATATAGTTTGAAGTCAGATTACGTGATGCCTCCAGCTTTGTTCTCTTGGCTAAGGATAGTCTTGGCAACATGGGCTCTTTTTTCATTCCATATGAACTTTAACGTATTTTTTTCCAATTCTGTGAAGAAAGTTATTAGTAGCATAATAGGGATGGCATTGAATCTATAAATTACCTTTGGCAGTATGGCCATTTTCATAATTCTGATTCTTCCTATTCCTGAGCATGAAATGTTCTTCCATTTGTTTGTTTCCTCTTTTATTTCACTGAGCAGTGGTTTGTAGTTCTCCTTGAAGAGGTCCTTCACATCCCTTGTAAGTTGAATTCCTAGGTATTTTATTCTCTTTGAAGCAATTGTGAACATGAGTTCATTCATGATTTGGCTCTCTGTCTTTTATCGGTGTACAAGAATGCTTGTGATTTTGGCATATTGATTTTGCACTCTGCTGAAGTTGTTTATCAGCTTAAGTAGATTTTGGGCTGAGACAATGGGGTTTTCTAAATATACAATCCTGTCATCTGCAAACAGGGATAATTTGACTTCCTCTTCTCCTAATTGAATACCCTTTATTTCTTTCTCTTGTCTGATTGCCCTGCCCGGATCTTCCAACACTATGTTGAATAGGAGTGGTGAGAGAGGGCATCCTTGTCATGTTCCAGTTTTCAACGGAAATGCTACCAGTTTCTGCCCATTCAGTATGATATTATCTGTGGGTTTGTCATAAATAGCTCTTATTATTTTGAGATACATTCCATCAGTACCAAATTTATTGAGAGTTTTTAGCATGAAGGTCTGTTGAATTTTGTCAAAGGCTTTTTCTGCATCTATTGAGATAATCATGTGGCTTTTGTCTTTGGTTCTGTTTATATGCTGTATTACATTTATTAATTTGCGTATGTTGAGCCAGCCTTGCATCCCAGGGATGAAGCCCACTTGATCATGGTGAATGAGCTTTTTCATGTGCTGCTGGATTTGGTTTGCCAGTATGTTGTTGAGGATTTTTGCATCTATGTTCATCAGTGATATTCGTCTAAAATTCTCGTTTTTGGTTATGTCTCTGCCAGGCTTTGGTATCCGTATGATATTGACCTCATAAAATGAGCTGGTGAGGATTCCCTCTTTTTCTATTGATTGCAATAGTTTAGGAAGGAATGGTACCAGCTCCTCCTTGTACCTCTGGTAGAATTCGGCTGTGAATCCGTTTTGTCCTGGACTTTTTTTTGGTTGGTAGGCTATGAATTATTGCTTCAATTTCAGAGCCTGTTATTAGTTTATTCAAGGATTCAACTTCTTCCTGGTTTAGTCTTGTGAGAGTGTAAGTGTCCAGGAAATTATCCATTTCTTCTAGGTTTTCTAGTTTATTTGCGTAGAGGTGTTTATAGTCTTCTCTGATGGTAGTTTGTATTTCTGTGGGGTCGGTGGTGATATCCCCCTTATCATTTTTTATTGCATCTATTTGTTTCTTCTCTCTTTTCTTCTTTATTAGTCTTGCTAGCGGTCTATCAATTTTGTTGATCTTTTCAAAAAACCAGCTCCTGGATTCATAAATTTTTTTGAAGGGTTTTTTGTGTCTCTATCTCCTTCAGTTCTGCTCTGATCTTAGTTATTTCTTGCCTTCTGCTAGCTTTTGAATGTGTTTGCTCTTGTTTCTCTAGTTCTTTAATTGTGATGTGATGTTGAGGCATCAATTTTAGATCTTTCCTGCTTTCTATTGTGGGCATTTAGTGCTATAAATTTCTCTGTACACACTGCTTTAAATGTGTTCCAGAGATTCTGGTATGTTGTGACTTTGTTCTCATTGGTTTCTAGGAACATCTTTATTTCTGCCTTCATTTCTTTATGTACCCAGTAGTCATTCAGGAGCAGGTTGTTCAGTTTCCATATTGTTGTGCCTTTTGATTGAGTTTCTTAATCCTGAGTTCTACTTTGATTGTACTGTGGTCTGAGAGACAGTTTGTTATAATTTCTGTTCTTTTGTATTTGCTGAGGAGTGCTTTACTTCCAACTCTGTGGTCAGTCTTGGAATAAGAGCGATGTGGTGCTATGAAGAATGTATATTCTGTTGATTTGTGGTGGAGAGTTCTGTAGATGTCTATTAGGTCCACTTGGTGCAGAGTTGAGTTCAATTCCTGGATATCCTTGTTAACTTTCTGTCTCATTGATCCATCTAATGTTGACAGTGGGGTGTTAAAGGCTCCCATTATTATTGTTTGGAAGTCTAAGTCTCTTTGGAAATCTCTAAGGGCTTGCTTTGTGAATCTGGATGCTCCTGTATTGGGTGTATGTATATTTAGGATAGTTAGCTCCTCTTGTTTAATTGATCCCTTGACCATTATGTAATGGCCTTCTTTGTCTCTTTTGATGTTTTTTGGTTTAAAGTCTGTTTTATCAGAGACTGGGATTGCAAACCATGCCTTCTTTTGTATTCCATTTGCTTGGTACATCTTCCTCCATCCCTTTATTTTGAGCCTATGTGTGTCTCTGCACTTGAGATGGGTCTCCTGAATACAGCAGGCTGATGGCTCTGGACTCTTTATGCAATTTGCCAGTCTGTGTCTTTTAATTAGACCATTTAGCCCATCTACATTTAAGTTTAATATTGTTATGTGTGAACTTGATCCTGTCATTATGATGTTGTATGGTTATTTTACTCATCAGTTGATGCAGTTTCTTCCTAGCATCGATGGTCTTTACATTTTGGCATGTTTTTGCAGTGGCTGGTACCGGTTGTTCCTTTCCATGTTTAGTGTATCCTTCAGGAGCTCTTGTAGGGCAGGCCTGGTGGTAACAAAATCTCTCAGCATTTGCTTGTCTGTAAAGTGTTTTATTTCTCCTTCACTTATGAAGCTTAGTTTGATTGGATATGAAATTCTGGGATGAAAAATTCTTTTCTTTAAGAATGTGGAATATCGGCCCATACTCTCTTCTGACTTGTAGTGTTTCTGCTGAGAGATCCACTGTTAGTCTGATGGGCTTCCCTTTGTGGGTAACCCAACCTTTCTCTCTGTCTGCCCTTAACATTTTTTCCTTCATTTCAACTTTGGTGAATCTGACAATTATGTGACTTGGAGTTGCTCTTCTCGAGGAGTATCTTTGTGGCATTCTCTGAATTTCCTGAATTTGAATATTGGCCTGCCTTGCTAGGTTGGGGATGTTCTCCTGGATAATATCCTGCAGAGTGTTTTCCAACTTGGTTCCATTCTCCCCGTCACTTTCACATACACCAATCAGACATAGATTTGGTCTTTTCACATAATCCCATATTTCTTGAAGGCTTTGTTGATTTCTTTTTACTCTTCTTTCTCTAAACTTCTCTCGCTTCATTTCATTTATTTGATCTTCAATCACTGATACCCTTTCTTCCAGTTGATCAAATCAGTGACTGAAACTTGTGCATTTGTCATGTAGTTCTCATGTCATGGTTTTCATCTCTATCAGGTCGTTTAAGGGCTTGACTACTTTGGTTATTCTAGTTAGCCATTTGTCAAATCTTTTTTCAAAGTTTTTAATTTCTTTGCACTGGGTTCATACTTCCTCTATTAGCTAGGAGAAATTTGATTGTCTGAAGCCTTCTTCTCTCAACTCGTCAAAGTCATTCTCCATCCAGCTTTGTTCCGTTGCTGGTGAGGAGCTGCGTTCCTTTAGAGGGGGAGAGGCACTCCGATTTTTAGAATTTTCAACTTTTCTGCACTGCTTTTTCGCCATCTTTGTGCTTTTATCTACCTTTGGTCTTTGATGATGGTGACCTACAGATGGGATTTTGGTGTGCATGTCCTTTCTGTTTGTTAGTTTTCCTTCTAACAGTCAGGACCCTCAGCTGCAGGTCTGTTGGAGTTTGCTTGAGGTCCACTCCAGACCCTCTTTGCCTGGGTATCAGCAGTGGAGGCTGCAGAAGAGTGAATATTGCTGAACAGCCAATGTTGCTGTCTGATTGTTCCTCTGGAAGCTTCATCTCAGAGGTGTATCCGGCTGTGTGAGGTGTGTGGTGTCAGTCTGTGCCTAGTGGGGGATGCTTCCCAGTTAGCCTACTCAGGGGTCAGGGACCCACTTGAGCAGGCAGTCTGTCCATTCTCAGAAAACAAATTCCATGCTGGGAGAACCACTACTCTCTCCAAATCTGTCAGACAGGGACATTTACGTCTGCAGGGTTTCTGCTGCCTTTTGTTTCGCTATGTCCTGTCCCCAGAGGTGGAGTTTATGGAGGCAGGCAGGCCTCCTTGAGCTGCAGTGGGCTCCACGCAGTTCAAGCTTCCTGGCCACTTTGTTTACCTCCTTAAGCCTCAGCAATGGGGGCGCCCTCCTCAAGCCTCGCTGCAGCCTTGCAGTTAGATCTCAGACTGCTGTGCTAGAAATGAGTGAGGCTCCATGGGCGTGGGACCCTCCAAGCCAGGCACGGGATATAATCTCCTGGTGTGCCATTTGTTGAGACCCTCGGTAAAGTGCAGTATCGGGTGGGAGTGACCCGATTTTCGAGGTGTTGTGTGTCACGGTTTTGCCTTGGCTAGGAAAGGGAATTCCCTTACCCCTTGAGCTTCCTGGGTGAGGCGATGCCTCATCCTGCTTCGGCTCTCACTCGTTGGGCTGCACCCACTGTCTTGCACCCACTGTCCGAGACACCCCAGTGAGATGAACCTGGTAGCTCAGTTGAAAATGGAGAAATCACCTATCTTCTGTGCTGCTCATACTGGGAGCTGGAGGCTGGTGCTGTTCCTATTCAACCATCCTGACACCACCCCCTCTTCTTTTTTTTTTTTTTTTGGATGGAGTCTCGCTCTGTCACGGAGGCTGAAGTGCAGTGGCACGATCTCAGCTCACTGCAACCTCTGCCTCCCTGATTCAAGCAATTCTTTTGCCTCAGCATCCCAAGTAGCTGGGATTATATTGCAGGATCTGGCGAGCAGCCCACAATGCAACAGGGCTCTTTCTTTGTTCCCAGGTGGATAGGCAGGTCAAGAAATAAAAGACACACACAAGATAGTGAAAGCTGAGTCCAGGGGTGGTGATTGCCTTCTGGTCCTGTGGTGCCACCAATGCACTGGATATACCAGCATTTATTATTAAGTTTAGTGAGGGCTAGGGGTAGGTTAGTGAGGGATTGAGGGTGGTTTGATTCTGAGGTGAAATGATCATATGGGGATGAAGTAATTCTTTAACAAAACTTCGGTATGCAGAAGTACAGTATACAGAGATAAGAACTGACAACATATTGTGTGCATCAGCAATTTCTAACAGAGCCTTAAAACAGAAACACAGTCTATCCATAACCTATGATTAGCAAGATATTAATCAGTAGTAACAGTTGCAGGCAAAACTGGTTGCAAACAATCAATAGAAACAGGAAGAAAAGCTAGACAACTGGCTAAACCAAAAAATTCTCAGAAGGGAGTATGCCTTAACTCTAAAGAGACTTAGAAGAGCCATGGCAAGATAACCCTATCTTAACCATATGAACAGGCGCCCCTCATGTGTCCATTAATAGGCTCTCCACAAGGGTTGCATTCCATTCCCAGAGCTATGAACATCTGCTTTTCTGGGATAGGAATCTTGGTGATATGAAATCTCCCTGACTACACATCCATTAATAGGCTCTCTGCATGGGGAAGCACATCACACGCTGTTGGCTCACCGTGGCAGCCCAACATGGCATTGTCTTTACACAATCCTGCATGCAATTTTGTATTTACAATAATCAGGAGCATTTCATCTTTTCTTCCATAGCAATGGTTTCAGGGGGTCTCCCTACAGGACTGCAGGTGCGCACCACAACATTAGGCTAATTTTTGTATTTTTAGTACAGACAGGGCTTCACCATATTGACCAGGCTGGTCTGGAACTCCTGACCTTGTGATCCTCCCACCTTGGCCTCCCAAAGTGCTGGGATTACACAGGTCAGCCACTGTCTCTGGCCCATTAACCACACATTTCCTTGAGTTTTTAAATTCCAGCCCAAGAGAAACAATTTGATATTTGAAGGATGGCTGCTCACAAATATTTGCACACAAATAAAAATGTTTGTTGATTGCACCACATGAGGGAGAGTACCAGTATGACTATCAGGACGAAAATATCAAGAGTTTGGTATATGCACCTTAAGCAAGATGCAAACCAACTACAACAGAATAGATCAAAGAAGAAGCCAGAGGAGTCTAGTCATTTTAACCAGGCAGCACATTTGTTGATTTTTACAACTGAGTCTCTACAATACCCGATGTATTTATCCATGTGCAACAAGAAGTGTCAGAAACTGCACAGGCTCCCCCCTGTTAAGCTGGTAGAGAGCAATTCTATTTTCTAGCATTGCATGTCTATGTTAAATTAAAACAGGGAGTGAGAAGAATAGGCAAGTATACAAGTGGAAGCCTAAAAAAAACTTGATACATTTGAGGAAAAAGTTGTGTTAAAAATGCAGCTAACGTCAGCTTTGGGGTGGACTAAAGGATCTCTTGTTATGTAAAAATGAGTGGGCCAGGTGCGGTGGCTCATGCCTGTAATCCCAGGACCTTGGGAAGCTGAGGCGTGTGGATCACCTCAGGTCAGGAGTTCAAGACCAACCTGACAAACATGGAGAAACCCCATCTCTACTAAAATTACAATATTAGCCGAGTGTGGTGGCACATGCCTATAATCCCAGCTACTAGGGAGGCTGAAGCAGGAGAATCACTTGAATCCAGGAGGTGGAGGTTGTGGTGAGCCAAGATTGTGCCATTGCCCTCCAGCATGGGCAACAAGAGAGAAACTCCATCTTAAAAAAAAAAAAAGTGTGGTTGACGTGATATATCTGACACTGTTAACATACTTTCAGAAGCTACTTCTTGTGAAATCCTAAGTACAGCATTATTCTGGGAAGGCAGGAATAAGCAAGGACAAATTAAGAGAGATAAGAGTCTCATCATGATTGATAATCTTGTTCTGACATCTTGAGAAAAACTGTCCACAGTGTACACTCATCAACTTGTTTTCGTGATTTGCAGTTTAGGTGTCTCTAAGTTATGGTGTTGAACATTTGGTGAACTCAGAGTGGCCCACACCTCAGACATGAGGGTTTTCACAGAGCTGTTCTTGTTCTTAATGATTTCATTATAGAAAATTGTCATTGTAGCCATTTGTCAAATCTCTTTTCAAGGCTTTTAATTTCTTTGTGCTGGGTTCGTGCTTCCTCCTTCAGCTCTGAGAAGTTTGATTGTCTGAAGCCTTCTTCTCTCAACTGGTCAAAGTTATTCTTTGTCCAGCTTTGTTCCATTGCTCTCAAGGAGTTTCATTCCTTTGGAGGGGGAGGGCACTCTGATTTTTAGAATTTTCAGCTTTTCTGCACAGCTTTTTCCCGATTTTTGTGGTTTTATCTACCTTTGATCTTTGATGATGATGACGTACAGATGGGGTTTTGGTGTGGATGTTTTTTCTGTTTGTTAGTTTTCCTTCTAACAGTCAGGACCCTCAGCTGCAGGTCTGTTGGAGTTTGCTTGAGGTCCACTCCAGACCCTGTATGCCTGGGTATCAGCAGCAGAAGCTGCAGAAGAGTGAATATTGCTGAACAGCCAATGTTGCTGTCTGATCCTTCCTCTGGAAGCTTCATCTCAGAGGTGTACCTGGCCCTGTGAGCTGTGGGGTGTCAGTCTGCCCCTAGTGGAGATGTCTCCCAATTAGGCTACTCAGGGTTCAGGGACCCACTTGAGCAGGCATTCTGTCTGTTCTCAGATCCAAAAGTCTGTGCTGAGAGAACCACTACTCTCTTCAAAGCTGTCAGACAGGGACATTTGTATCTGCAAAGGTTTCTGCTGCCTTTTGTTGGCTATGCCCTGTTCCCAGGGGTGGAGTCTACAGAGGCAGGCAGGCCTCCTTGAGCTGCGGTGGGCTCCACCCAGTTCAAGCTTCCTGGCCACTTTGTTTACCTACTTAAACCTCAGCAATGGAGGGCGCCCCTCCCCCAGCCTCACTGCTGCCTTGCAGTTAGATCTCAGACTGCTGTGCTAGCAATGAGAGAGGCTCAGTGGGACAGCGATCCTCTGAGCATGGCCTGGGATATGATCTCCTGGTGTGCCATTTGCTAAGACCCTTGGTAAAGCGTCGTACTAGGGTGGGAGTCACCTGATTTTCCAGGTGTTGTTTGTCACGGTTTCCCTTGGCTAGGAAAGAGAATTCCCTTCCCCCTTGCACTTCCCGGGTGAGGAGATGCTGCACCCTGCTTCTGCTCTCACTTGTCGGGCTGCACCCACTGTCCTGCACCCACTGTCCAAGCTTATGTAGCTTCAGGAACAGAGCTCTTCTTGTTCTTAATGATTTCAGGGGAGAAAATTGCATTGGAAAAACTAAAAGGATTCAGGGTCCAGTCCAGCCTACCAGTGGTTTATAAATACTCAAAGATAATGAACAGTGGTTCAATCTGGTAACAGGTGTACTACAGTTTTTCTTTTTAACATAATATTTCTCTACATAGGAGTCTCTATTTTTACCAAAGATAATTCCAGTAGGATGAATTAGTTTGCAAAATAGGTTGAGTCTCACCAAACTTGCCTAGATTTTTTACCTAAGTGCAGCAAGTGTAGCAATGGACCATAGACGCTCTTTTTAAACTTTGCATTGCTAGAAGTTTTATAAGACTCTCAGATTAAACTTTCAAAAACCTCTTGAGACTAGAAAGCCAAACCAAGACCAACTTCAGGCTTTACCTGCATTCCCTACAGGTTTATTCTATGTGTATTCTCAAATAGAACATCCCAGTCAACGTCTTGGTGATATAACCAATGTTTTCAAATGTGTCCTGTTATAAAGAGGTAGATTCTTACTGAACTTGCGCAAATAACTTTATTACCATAAGCGTATGAATCCTCGTGAATACTTTCCCAATCCTGGGGCACTCAGATTCAGAGCAGAAGCAAATGTTTCAATTTTTGTTCACAAAAGTATACTTTAGTAAATTGCTGTAAAGTATAAAGAGCTTAAAAGAGAAAGTCCATAAATCTGCAGAATAAAACATTCAAAGAATCAGCACATTTTCAAATTAAAAATTATGAAAACATTATCGTTTTGATTATTTAGTCCAGTAAAACAGAGGTTTTTTTCTTCTTTGTCTTGAATTTCATGAAGGTATCAGCCTGTTCATTAAAATTTTGAAAGTTCTCAGAGAGTCCAGTGGTATGATCTTGAAGTTATCAGAAACTTGTATTCAAGAGTCGTTGTCAGTCTTTTCCATATATCTCCTCGAAGAAAAAGCAATTTTGGACTGTAGCTGAATATAAATACTTCGAGGAAAAATCAAAGCAACTGTCTGGGAATGATAAAGATTTAAAATGACCATGGTTAAAAATCTAATGAGATTTTTATTAGGTTTATTATGGTAAAGACACAGCTCACATAAAAACCTAGTTACTTCTGTGGCATATGACACTATAACTGATAACATATTCGATTTCCAGAAATTTCATATAGTTTTCAGAATACTCAGTTTTTTTAACTTTTTTATTTTTATTTTTTGACATGGAGTCTTGCTCTGTCGCCCAGGCTGGAGTGCTATGGCACAATCTCTGCTCACTGCAAGCTCCACCTCTCAGGTTGATGCCATTCTCCTGCCTCAGCCTCCAGAGTAGCTGGACTACAGGTGCCTGCCACCACACCTGGCTAATTTTGTTTTGTATTTTTAGTAGAGTCGAGGTTTCGCCGTGTTAGCCAGGATGGTCTGGATCTCCTGACCTCATGATCTGCCCACCTCGGTCTCCCAAAGTGCTGGGATTACAGGCATGAGCCGCTGCGCCCAGCCTAGAATACTCATATTATTAACATTCCCATAAATATTATTTAGAGAAGGTTTAGCATCACTTCTCACTCATTTGAAAATGCTTTGTATATATATTCTGACATATAAAATAAGGTGGTTTTTCCATTCAGCTTCTGTTTCCCAACTGGATTACTGAGTTTCTGGTGTAACCCCTTAATAATTAGGGCCAAAAAAGTATAGTCTTATGTATGTTGAAAAAGGTCCTTAGGTCATTCCAGTACTTCTAGCTGAAAATCATTGATTTAGTTTTAAGTTCTACCTATTACAGCAAGAGTTCTCCATCCTCGTTACATATTAGTAGTATCAGGGAAGACTTAAAAATTGCCAGTGCCTGGGTCCCTCTCCAGACCTTTAAAGTGGAACTCACGGGTGGGGTTTGAGCATCCACTTTTAAATATGTTTTCCAGTGATTCCAATGTGTAGCTATATTTCCCATCAGATTTCTCTGATTTCTTGTGGCCTTCATTTTTTTTCTATTTTGGTATCATGATTGTTTTCAGGTCTCATTTCCTCTCTTAGGCTTTATGTCCCCTGGGGTAGGGACCTTGCCTTCTTCATTTCTGTATCTTTTTGGAACACGTGAATTGGTCATCAGGAAAAGGTCTCAAGCACACATAGGTTTTGTTCTGAGTCTCAGGTTCACAGGCTAATCCTAAAGTCTTTGTTCTCCATGAGGTCAGAGATTGCTTGTGATGAAGGGTGTGGTTAAGTCTGTAGTGCAGATGGTGGAGGGGAGTTCACCCTGTTTTCAGGCTTAGCATTGGAACTAAGAATGTTATGTCTATATGGGTGAAGGGGCAGGGATGTGTAGGAAGACAGTTCTGATTAGGATGGAGGAATTATACTAGGAAGTAGAGGTAAAAGAAGTGAGAAGGATTAGTAAATACAAGAAATGTGAAGTTACAAAGAGGCTAGAGTATGTCCCTGGAGATTCTTGATTAGGTGAATTAACTAGATTTTGGAAAGGTTATGAGGCAGTAATATGCGAGGAAGGTTTCAAAGTCTGGAGACAAGAAGTCAAGCAACACTTTGAGAAGTGGTTGGTCTTTATGGGAATGGAGAGAATTACAGTATTGAGAGATGTGAAAAATAATGAAGAGGGTTTCACAATGTGAAATTGTGTTTCTCATTTGAATCTGAGAAACAAATGAGCAGAGGCTGGAGATAATTATGTCTAAAAGACAGTGGGGTACAGGGAGCATAAAGGCCAGGGAGAAAGGGAACTGCAGGAATTGGTGCTGAGTAGCAGGAGTTTGGTGGATGAAGGAGGATATCCAGTCCCAGATACAGGCAAATAAGTCTTTTCCCTCTCCCAAGCATGGCAGTCAGCCCTGCAGGAAATGGGACAAGAGAAAAGGCTATCATACCTGCCAGTCTTCCTGAAATACAGAAATGACATCATGGCTGTTGTATTGGATTAAGGCCAGGATAGAGGTCCTCTTCCTAAAGGAGCTGTCATGGAAAGAAAAGAAAAGAAGGAATGGAGGTGATGTTATTTTACAGGGGGGAGCCTCAGGAACAAGCATGTAACATGAGGTACTCTATAATTGTTTCTTCAAGGAATACATTATTTCTGTTGGAAAGTTGATGGGAGATGATTATATTCTTGCAGTTTTTTCCCCTCTCACCATCTTTCTAGGCTGGTGATCAGTCCTCTGTCAATTCTCTACTGCACTCAGATATTTCAGAAAGCTTTCAGATGTGAGAAAGGCTGATTGTTATTTTCTGTCATTAGAAGTTTCCACCTTTCCACCTTTTCATGGTTGCATCTTTGTCTCAGTGTCTCTGTGGTGGCAGCCATGAATGAGACCCTGCCAGGTTTTCATGGCAGGGACATGATTGACAGAAGGCCCAGGTCAGTGCATTTCAAATTCACCACCTCCTTTGCACAGAAAGCATCCTTCCCTCCCAGCAAGGGCATGAAAGCAAGCCTAATTCTCTGAGGCTCTCTTTAACTTTAATGGGTGACTTGTTGGAGGACTCCACATCAGCCTTGCAAAAACTCTCTTAGAGCAGTATTGATACCTAAAACTTCTTTCTCTTTCTTTTTCACAGGAGTCAGCTTTGCATAGTGGTGTGTGGGTTCTCCCACTATCTTCATGTCTGCCCCACATTCCCTCACAAGTGTCTTTCCTGATAAATTATCTTATATGTCTAATCCCATAATGGAGGCATCTCAGTTGATAAAAACTAAAATACCAGGTTTGATTCTTTGCATTTAGCTTTTTTCCTTTCTCTCCTACAAGTCGTCAGTAACCATGTTCTAGTGTGTTATGTGTTACCTCTTTTTCTATATATATATGGAAATAGGTACTGTTGAGGGGCACATCCTATGTGCCAGGACCTGTGCTAAATACTTTACCTGTACTTCATTTAATTCACACAATAACCCTGTCAGGTAGACATTATTTCCATTTTGCCGATGAAAAGACAGAAGCTTAGAGTAGTGTAAAATCTTTCCTGGTGTCATATGGCTAGTAATAGGTGGATCTGAGATTTGATTCTAGGACTATTTGACCTCAAGGCTAATGATGATGGTAGTAATATAGCAGCTGACATTGATTCATCTGTGTGTGGCATCTTGTTTCACTGACTGCATGAAACCTTTAAAAGAATGGTATGAAGCAAGCTCGCTCATACTTCAGGATATGATAGAAGAACAAACTAAACCCAAACACAGTGAATGAAGGAAACAATAAAGATGAGAGTGCATAAAAATAAAATGGAGAATGGAAAATAATAGAGGAAATTAATGAAACCAAAAGTTGATTCTTCAGAATGAAATCGACAGAATTGACGACCATTGGCTAGAGTGACTAAGAAAAAAAGAGAGAAGATTAAAATTACAGAAATCAGAAATGAAAATTAGTCTGAGCATGGTGGGTCATAATTTAATCCTAGCACTTTGGGAAGTCACAGTGGGAGGATTTCTTGAGGCCAGGTGTTTGGACCAGCATTGGTAACCTGGGGAGATCCTGTCTCTACAAAAAAAATTAAAAACCAAGTGGCTGGGCATGGTGGCATGCGTCTGTGGTCCTAGTATCTTGGGAGGCTGAAGAAGGAGAATTTCTTGAGACCAGGAGGGTGAGGCTGCAGTAAGCCACAATCACACCACTGTATTTCAGCCTGGACTGCCTACAGTGTGAGAGCCTGTCTCTCTCTCTCTCTTCAAAAAAAAAAAGGAAAGAAAAGAAAAATAAAGAAGAATATGAAGTAATTACTACCAATTCTAATAAAATAATGATTATGAAAGTGCTGTAAATAATTGTATGCCAATAAATTGAATAACCTAGATGAAAGAGACAAATTCCTAGAAAAACACAAAAATGAACAGAACTAAAATCAGTAAGATTGAATCAATAAAAGCATTTGATAAAATTCAACAATTTTTCATAATAAAATATTCTTCATAATAAAACATTTTTCATAATAAAAACATTCTAACTAAGAATGGAAGGAAACCACCTCAACATAAAGGCAATATGCGAAAAGCCCAATGCTAACATCATATTCAATGGAGAAAGACTGAAAGCTTTCCCTGTATGAGCAGGAACAAGACAAGGATGCTGCTTTGGACAATTCTATTCAATGTAGTATTGAAAGGTCTAGTCAGAAAACTTAGGCAAGAATTTAAAAAAAGACATTCAAATTGGAAGAAAGGAGTAAAGTTATTTCTGTTCGCAGATAACTGGAACTTATATCTAGAAAATCCTAAAGATGGAACAAACCTATTATAATTAATAAATGAATTCAGTAATGTTGCACAATACAAAATCAACATTCAAACATCAGTCGCATTTGAATACACTAACTATAAACAATCCGAACAGAAATTAAGAAAAAAATTTAATTTGTATTAATATCAAAAAGAATAAAATATTTAGGAATAAGTTTAACCAAAGATCTGAGATGATTATACTTGAAATCCATAAAATATTGCTTAATGATGACATCAATTAATTGAAAGACATTTTGTTTCATGAATTAGAAGACTCACTATTGTTAGGAGGACAATGCTACACATAGTGAGCTGCAGATTCAACACAATTCCTATCAGAATCTCAGTGACATTTTGCAGTAAAAGAAAAATTGTCCTAAAATTTATATTGAATCTCATGACTCTAGAGAAAAAATTTGAAGAGGAAGATTGAAGCTGGAGGACCCATGCTTCCTAATTTCAGCATTTACTACAAAGCCCCAGTAACCAATACAGTGTGGTACTGGCATAAAGAAAGACATAGAAATTAATGCAATAGAACAGAGAGCCCAGAAAGAAATACTTGCATATTCCAATACATCGTGCAAAATGGTTGAACCTTGAAGACATTGTGCTAACTGAAATATGGCAGACACAAAGGATAATTATTATATAATTCCATTTATAAAAGATAGAATAGCCAGTTACATAGAGACAGAAAGTAGAATGGTATGTGCTAAGGGTTAGGGGAGAAGGAGTGAGAGTTACTGTTTATTGGGCACAGAGGTTTAATATGGTAAAAGGAAAAAGTTCTGGAAATGGATAGTGTGGTGGTTACACAACACTAAGTTGCACACTTAGAAATAGTTAATGATAAGTCTTATATTATATATATATATAAAGTGTCCTGGTAGTCTTACACTCTATAAATACACACTTCTTGGCATTGCCCCTTTCCTGCCGTGCAGAGGCCCAGAGGTGAATCGCCCTATTTCTCCAAGTGTGCATCACTCATTGCCCCTGTGCTGTGTCCCACATGCTGTGCCCACGGCGTCACACAGCTGGTGACTTCAGAGCCAGGAGACAGCTCAAGGGTCTGCCCCAAGGCTCCCTCTCTTGTTGTTTCCCTGCAGCCTTGGCTTAACTTCAAATGAAAGTTCGATTTAGCTGAATTCAGGACAGGCTGCCAGGGCTCTTTCTCCACACATGCTGGTCCCACCCCAGGTGGAGTCAGGCAGGGCCAGTCACTGGAGAAGCCCAGAGCAGAGCAGGCAGCAGTCTGAGCTGCTCCTCTCTCATCCAAGGGGCTTCCTCCTCTGATTTGGGGGAAAAATGTGAGCTTGTTTCAAAGCCTCAGATGTTCCTTGTAGCCCATGGAGTAGATAAAAGAAAACAAAGACGTGGCAGAAAGGGATGTGTTGGTGACAGCGAGAAGCAACGTGACCTTGAGGACTCTCCTTCTTTTTCCTCTGTGAAGCC
>NW_022681209.1:0-27549 GCF_009764315.1 Trachypithecus francoisi | reverse complement strand
AGTTTTAACAACCACATGTGGAATTGATGAGATATGTTTTCTAAAGTTGAAATTGCATTGTCTGCTCCATTGTTTGTTTGTTTGTTTCTTTGTCTTGAGATGGAGTCTCGCTCTGTAACCCAGACAGGAGTACAGTGGCGCGATCTCGGCTCACTGCAGTGTCTGCCTCCCGGGTACATGCCGTACTCCTCCCACAGCCTGCTAAGTAGCTCCATTATAAGTTCCATAATGACATGGTAATGTTTTTGTCAATTGATCTGGAGTGGGCAGATTAATACTCCTCTGTTATATATGAGAATATGCTTTTCCTCACCTGTGACAACACCAAGGCCTTAGAATATATCTACCTTTTTGTAGGCCTATGAAATTTTTTATATTATTAAATGGGCCGTTCTGAAAGATTGTTAAACGTGAGCATAGCCTACACTTAGAATTAACATTTCGTAATGGGTTTCTAAGAATTGTATGTCATGACACAAATTGTAAAGACAACCTATTTTTATGAAGTGTCATTTTTTGATTTGTAACTATTTCAGTTTCTTTGAATGGAATTTCCTGGACCCTAATCATAGGTTTCGGTAAAGCTTTCCTCATACCAGAATGATAGGAACAGTAATTTATCATTTTTCTCCTCCTCTACATTTGTCTTTATCTAGATTGTATTTACATATTTAAGCGATTAAATTGTGCTCTCTCTTCACTCTGCATTCATCTCACATCTCTCTCTCACACCAATAAAATGATTCTTGTGTTATGTTTCAGGTTTTCTTCTGTCGCTAGACTGGAGTGCAGTGGGGTCATGTCAGCTCACTGCAACCTCAGCCTCCCAGGTTCCAGCGATTGTCCTGCCCCAATCTCCTGAATCGCTGGGACTACAGTCGCATCCCACCAGGCCCAACTAATTTTAGTATTTTTAGTGGAGATGTGGTTTCACCATGGTGCCAAGGATGGTCATGGTCTCTTGAAAACAAGATCCATCCACCTCAGTCTCCCAAAGTGCTGGGGTTCACGTTGTGAGCAAACATTCCTTTTAATCTCGTATTTGCCAGAGAATTCCTTGTAATTTCTCTTAACATTCCGAGCCATATTGTTTCATAGAAGGCTTCTTAATTTAAGGAATTCTTCCATCTCCTTGGTCCCTTGGTAGTGTTCCCGCAGCGTACCATTGTATGAATTGTTTGTTCCGTTTCTTTGTGGGTTGGAGTCTTGCTCTCAGCAGGCCAGAGTGCGCTGGTGCGATGATAGCTCCCTACACTCTCAAATTCCTGGGTTCCTGCGATTGTCCTGTTTCTTATCTTGCTGCGTTGCTGTGACTATAGGCATACGCCACCACATATAAGCTAAATCTGGTTTTCTTGTTTCTTGTTTTTTTAGAGACAGGATCTCATCACATTGCCATAGCCGCCATGAAAGCCCTGGGCTCAAGCAGTCCAGCTGCCTCAGTCTTCCACGCTGACTCACAGTGTGAGCCACTGTGCCTGACCATCGAGTTTCCGAGAGCTCAGTAATACTTTTCTGCAAGGCCTTCTTGTTGGTTAGATGAGGATACTAAGAAGTAAAAGAGCATTTTGCACATAAGCAATCAGTGATGTTAAATAATATTAATTAGTAGAAGTAACGCCTGAAATGTGGACTCCAAGGAGGCCAGCACTTTTGAGTGAAGTGCATACCACAAAAGTGCAGAGTTGGGACATATACAGAGGGTGTAAATTAAGGTATGGTGTATAGAAATATATGGGGGGTGTCAATATATGGGATGTGTACAATCGTTAAGATTGTACCGGGATGATGAAATCTTAACACTAGATCCTGAGTGTAGAATTTGAAATTATTTGAGGAAAGAATTTACTTCTAAGCTGCCTGAGGTGAAAAGCAGAATTGACAAAGAAGTAATATTGTTGAGAATGCGAAGGGTAAGAATTCAGCCTCAACAGAAGAAAGTAAGGCAGGAATGATACAGTTGTAAGCAAAGAAGTATAAACAGAACAAATTAAAATTGTCCCCAAGGGCTCCATCATACTATGGAGGAAACAGAAGCCTGACATTTTCGATTTTACATTTCACGTGTAGGGTATCGATGAAGGATAAATATGATTTTTTCAGAATATACAAGCTAGCACATTTCCATTAGAAGACTAGCCAGCAATCACATCATAGGTGAGAGGCTGACCTCTAGGATTAGCATGTGAAGAGTATGTTAAAGAAGGAGGTTTTCTATTTTGAAAAGGTATATTATTGTAATGACCCCTTAAGTGTATTGCAAATTGCAGTAAAAGAACTATGGTCATCATGAGAAGAGCTGCACTAGTGCATTTTCATTTGTCAACTTTTAAGCTAGAGCCTATGGCTTAGAGATAAAGGAGCACTTGTATGTCACATTGTAGCATGCAGTCATTCAAAGGCAGCAGTCTCTGTGTTTGAGGTGGATTGAAGAACACGGGAAAATGTACCTTCTTCAGCTGAGAAAGGGCAATGTATGTAAACTTTATATTCAGTGAAGACTTTCATGGTTTTACATGTTTTCCCTTTGTCATTAGTAGTCATCAGTGATTCATAGGAAAAGAAAAAATACTAAGTAACTAATAAATAACCATTAAAAGTGAAGTTTTTCTTAAGAATTAAGGTCTGCCATTACCTTAACTAGTAGGACTTGCCTTGTGGAGGCATGGGATTATCCAAAGCCAGTAGAAATATTTAAGTTGTCACGAATGTCTATTAATTAAAGAAAGAAGGACAGAATCATACAAGAAATAATTTTGAAAAGTTGTTTTAGAAAAGATAAAATTGTGTTTCAGATTTGGAGACCTTTTCCCAATATTAAATCATTTACCGTTACATGGCCCATGTCACCTGGATGAGAAAATTAAAGTAAGAGGGTCCTTCATGCAGAGAGCCAGGCTCTTCCAAGAGAAATGACCAGGTGTCAGCAAGAGATGAGGGTTACTCAACGAAGGATAGGTAAAGGACAAATGGAAAAATAGTTGGGTTTTTATGGTGATGAATTTCACGTAACAAAATTAACATTTTAATGTAAATGGTTGCCTGGCATGTAACAGAATCTGTGCTGTGCAACAACTATCTCCACCTACTTCCAGAACATTTTCCTCACTCCCAACTACAACTGCACTTAGCAGTTAAGCAGTTCCTTTCATTTTCTGCCTTCTCTCAGCAGCTAGCAAGCAGCAATCTGTTTTCTGCCTCGGAACTATCCTGTCCTGGGTATTTCATGTTAATGGGCTCAAGCACTACAGGACGTTTTATAGCTGCCTCCTTTCATGTTGCAATTAGAGATTGCAGAATGGCTGGGAACCCTCAATATGTGACCAGGGAGGGAAACTAGCTGGGAATTAAGGCCCTCCTGAGTGATGTTATGGACACCCAGTGTCAGTTACCGTCATAAACACCTGCTTAGTTAACATTACTTATTCTTAATATAAAAGTTAATTTCCTGGAATATTCAAAAGCAAATTTATGCATGAAAACATATAATTTGTTCATAAATGTATGGAAAAACTGCAGACTGATGCATTTTCCATTACAAATCTTATATGAGACTCGAAGAGTTTTCCCAGTGTTCAGATATAATTTTCTTCTTCTTCCCCTGTCAATTTTTAGGATCGAGTTTGCAATACATGAACGTGGACTGTAGAAACTTTCTGAGGGAGTTTCGCTTCTTTTAGTGCACTTAGTTGTTAATTTTGATTTATTCCCCCCGTGGTTGTCTTCAGGTTAGTATTTGCAGTGTATATGCCAAGTGTTAAATTTCTATTCTGACGTGCCCCTCCTGGAACTTTTGTTTTAAAGGATTTTTATTTATTTTTGTTTCTGTTCGATATGTGAGTGTCCTGTGAGCATTTTGTCTAGACCAGAGTTTTTGGTACTTCATTCGTTTTTGGGATGTGTGTGTGTGTGTGTGTGTGTGTATTTGCTTTGAGACGGAGTCTCGCTCTGTCACCCAGGCTGCAGTGAAGTGGCCCGATCTTGGCCCACTGCAACCTCTGCCTGCCAGCTTCAAGCAATTCCCCGGCCTCAGCCTTCCGAGGAGCTGCTATTACAGGCGCACGCCACAATCTCCAGCTAATTTTTGTATTTTTAGTCAAGACTGAGTTTCACCCTATATTTCAGGCTGGTCTTGTACTCCTCACCTGAAGCCATGCAAATGCATGAGCCTCCCAACACGCTCTGCTTCCAGATGCGAGCCATCATGCCCAGCCTCAATTGTTTGTTTATGTATGTTAAGACCTCTTCTGTGTTCTTCCTGTTCACATATTTTAGAATTACAAAAATTATGTATTTTATTTACTTACTCAATATTTTAGTAGTATTATAAAATTAATGTTTCCATTTACTGAACACAGTATTGTGAACAGGTTATCCTTGTACACTATTATCATTTTGTCTTTCATAAATTGTTCCAGAACTCTGATACTATTTTCTCCCACCTGAGGAGAATACGCAGAGAGTTAATAAAAAATCGTCTGAGTGGGTAGGTATTTAAATATAATTTGGAAGAGTAGTGAAGTTCACAAATACAATTTCACATTAATATTGTGCATCACTTTGAACATTGTATTTGCTGACACATGAAATTCTGAATTCGCCTTCATGTACATACGCTTTGAATCAAGTTGAAGAATGCCAAGAATCCAACACCAAGAGTTACTTGAGGAATTAAGTAGAAAGCGGTTGTCATGTGGAAAAAGTATATTTATTGAAGGTATATTCAGAGATATTTGAGAAGGCTGAAAGTATATTCAGAGATATTGGAGAAGGCTGAAGTCAAAATTGTTGTGTTTCTTTCCTTCCAGTGTTTTATCATACCTGCCAAGACTGTAGTATCACTAGTTAGATTCCTAGGCTACCAAAGTCTCAGGGCAGCAGTAATTACTATTAGGGAAGTAATCTAGGAACATAGATGGGGGAAGATAACTCCAGGCAGACATAATAACCACTGAAATAATTCTGAGACTAGAACTAAGGAAGCAATCATATTCCTTTCATGTGGCAAGATGAATGCAGGAAAATACTTGAGTGAGATCAGAGACGTATCCTTTTGCTTTCACACTGAGTATAATTCTGGCTACTAGGAGCACAAATTGGAAGCTGCAAGTGAGTAACAGAATCAAGCAGACAGACCCAACAAATGATGACGCTTCAACCATCGGAAGGCCAGAGGAGGCGATAGACTCACTCCTTTCATATGACTCTGTAAGTTGTGCTTTGCCTAAAGCTACTTAGTTGAGGGCATGAGGAATATTCAGATAACCATCCTGAGTATTTAGGCCTTTGTTGTTTATAGCTTTCCTCTAAATTCCCTCGACTATTTCATTTCACTCTTTTCACCAGAGGTCCCCTTATTTATCCCTCAGTGTTACGTGGAACTCGTGAAATATATACCACGTAAAATGTTTTACTGTCCGTCAAGTAATACGAAATTTACATGTCATAGAAAAATATAACTCATACTTTTAAGTTAATATCTTATCAAATAATATATGTATAAACCATTTAATCCATATGACGGATTTAAAAAGATAAGTATTCCTAACCATATACAATATATGTAACTGTATTTATATATGTCTTTACGTAGAGATGAAATTTTTGCATTCTATATATTTTAATACATGGAGAGTATATGTATTTCTTTTTTGATATTAAGTTTTGGGGTACCTGGGCAGATTGTGCTGTTCTGTTACCTAGGTATACACGTGTCATGGTACTTTGCTGCATGGGAATCTTACATTCCACAAATCCACCAACTTTCCCCTCACTTTTGCATGTTTGTCTTCTGCCACAGTCACCGATGTCAGCCAAAAAAAAAATGGCGTATCCTGAGCGTCTTCTCATGTGCCCTGAAACATTTCCCATAGTGCTCTCATATAGCTTGCAGGCTCATTTCTTCTCACATTGATGGTGAGAAGTCCGGAGAGGGATTGTCCCACAAAGATTATGCATTCACCCTTAAGGAAAATCAGTTGTGAATTCAACACAAAAGTTAACCGTAAGATTTCCATCCTGTGTGCTATCTTAATGTGTCTGATGATACACAAAATGAAGGATTTTGGAGGTACCTTACCCCAGCACACTGGGCCATGTATATCTCAGTGTCCATCACCCAATGTCATTGGACTAGCTCTGCTTCCATAGCATAAAGTAAGCTTCCAACTTAATTGGCTTGGGTTTCTTGTACCTCCCCAACATTGTCCTACCTAAAGAATCCCAAAACATTTCACACCCATTCACTCTACAAATTCAGAGGCCCAGCTCCCACACAGACTGGTCACGTCCATCAAGAGAATCCAACATATACATTGATCAGTTCCTTGTGACATCAGAATCCTGGGATGAACATTTGCACAGACACAGACACACACACACAGAGATATACATCCTTAACCCTGTTTATTGTTCATTCCATACAATCCAATTCTCCACACCCCTTCCTGCCTGCATTTTTTTGTGACTGGATCGGCTTGTGCTTTAGTTCCTGTGCATTAGACTATGCTGAGTACTGACATCCTGTGTACTGTAGTAAGTATTCAGGAGTTCTGCTGTGTTAGGTGAACACAGCATCTGTGTCCGATGCTCCATCATATTCAACCCAACATCTGCGCCTTCCCTAGAGAAACACAAACATATGTCAAAATGCATCTCCTCTGAGCCACGATTTACAGTGTTTTAATTTCAGGGCCTGCTGAGAAATGACTACCCCTTCCCCATCTGTGATCTCTTCAACTTCCTCCTCCCATGCATGTGTTACAAACTATTCTCGGCAATACCTGCCCCATTTCCAGTATTCTCTGTGACAGGAGTCAGCTCAAAAGATGCACTCTACACTAAGAGCACACAGAAATCTGACGGGGTAATAGCTCAAGAAAATCCATTGATCTAAACAGTCCTTTGTGGTTTGTGGCAAGGATGACAACCAGGCACATTCAGGGAGCCCAAGCTTTAGGGGTTGGTAAGATGACTCCCCGTCGGGTGGATGCCCATGGAAACAAGGGCCACAAATTGAAGTTAATAATTCGGCTTTACTTCTCATAGTAAATGAGACTCATAATGTCTCATTTACAGACTCATAGTGCATGTGAGTCTGGACATGCGCTATGCTTCCCTGGGCTTAGGACCCCACAGTTGTAAACTGCTTTGCAGTGCCGTTTCTCATGTGTCTCTTTCAGCCCGATGCCATGAATGTCCTGGATTCTGTCACGCTGTGCCTTCCTCTCAAGGCATTTCTACATGGATAAAATGACCCCCAGGTTCTACATTTCTGAAATGAGCATCCGGGCTCCCTGAATAGAGAGGTGTGTCTACACCCTTATCCTGGGTATCAGACAGCTCCAGTTCCAACTGTACAGCTCACCTGAAATCTCTGTTCCCTCCTCAGGTGGCTTCATCCTCCTGTAGTATTGCAGGGGATTGCGCCACAAGTCCTCACATAGGATCTGTCAGGGAAATCAATCGGAAAAGGCCTTGTGAGAGCTCAGACTGGGGACCCGGGCAGCTGGGAACACACGGGGGTCATCCCTCATGTTTCCCAGCAAGGACCCACCTCAGCAATCCTACTGGATCCTGCGAAGTTGTGGTCAGAAAACCAGTTGAAGAAGTTAAGACCGCTGCTGTTGTGTCTGCGGCGATAGGCCTCAACTTCATAATCCTGGCACCACTGAATTGGAGTGGAATGCGAAGCCCTGTATTCTACAGACAGAGGATTATTTGGGAAGGGGGCTGGAACACGTTGGCACGGATCCACCCACCTTCTTCCTTCCCCTGCCCATCCTGGGAGCCACCCGTCACCTGTGACGTTCACGAGATACTCCTTGGTAATCACTTTATTCTGGAAGTAGGGGTTATTCCGAAAGAACAACATGATCTGGCAGAGATGAATGGGATGCTTCGCTTCTTTCACCTGTCAGGACAAGGTGGAGACAGCTTCAACACCTTTTTGGGTGAGGTGCCCACTGTTGCTTGCAGGAATCAATTGTCTCCCTTAGCCTCCCCCACTCAGCCCTCCAGCCATAGTCTGCCCCGACTCACCTCCAAGTTGATCATATAACTCAGCATGTCTTCATCTTCCTCAGTGACCAGGGCTGATATCCGAGGGTGGTTTGCAATCTGATTGAGGTCAAAGAGCCTTGAGATGCAATGGAAAGGGAAGCTAGAAGGAACGGGGAAGGCCTAAGAGCACCCAGAGGGGCGGTTAGGGGATTTTTTCAGATCTGCATCCATAAATGACCTCCCTTTCTCCTCTCCCTCCCCCTGAATTCAGGCCTCTTGGGTTCACGGAGGGTGTACCATTGCGACGCTGAGCGCACTGACACGGGTCTGCCGGTGTCTGAGGACTGGCAGAATCTGCTGATACCCGAAGACGCCACGTCCCAGATGGGACTGGCAAGGGAGAGCAGTCACAGTCCCTTAACAATAGCTTGATTCACGGAAACACGGGTTCTGCTGAGAACTCGCTTCTGCTCTTCAGAAAGATGCCCCAAACGTCTGCCGCTTGGCACCATGAAGGGTTTCTCTCACGCATGCAGGAAGAGAGTACCCGTGTCTGCTCTGGCTTTCTTCAGCCACATTTGTCTGTGGAAACTCACCCTTGTTCCCCAAAGGGTCACGTCGACGCCCAGCTGCCCGTAAGTTCCTTACACTTCCCAAGAGCACCTCGCAACTGGAAATGCAGAAGAAACACTGCAAAGGATACAACATTGGCCCAGAAGCCAGGCATGCTCTGGATGATGGCGCCTCTGCGGTCCAGGTGGGGCTTGCGCCTGCGCTCCATCGTTTCCCTCTGCTGAGAAAAGGCCTTCCTGGCTTGGGCATTAACCGGCTCCAGCTCCTCCTGAACGGCCAGCAGCTCGTCCAGTGCAGACTCTGGGCTCATGGGCCCAGGGCCAGGCTGTGCCCGCGGGACCTGCTCCTGCCGCTTCTCGTCGGCTTCCTCCTGGGCCACCACCTCCACCTCCGCCATTATGTCATCCGCTCCCAGCATCACCTCCTCCCTAAAGCTACCGCTCGCTCTGACCCCGCCCCCCCCCTCCCCTCCTGTAGAGACTCCATGCTGAGGACGGTGCCCTCCTTTGGACTCCCACTCTCCACCGCCTGCGCTGCCGCACCCTCACCGCGGGAACCCTGCCGCTTCCCTTAACTGGAGCCTGCGGGCTGGCGCGCCCCCAGGGCGCATGCGCCGAGCTTGCAGGCGCCCCCTAAGGGACTGCAGGCGCTTGGCGCAGAGAGCCGCGGGAAGACACCAGGCCCAAAGGGCACCAGGAGCCACTCCAAGAGCACGGTTCTCCCCTGGCGGCCAGTCAGTGCGAGGACGGTGGGCTTCTCCCCGGGCAGCGGCAACCTCGGCTGGCCTGCAGTCCCAATCTCCCCAGCTATGCCTCCTCTGAGAAGCCCTCGGGGCTTGTGCCGGGTAAGGCTGCCTCCAGGCATCCGCCGGCTGCCTGGTCTTTGGAATGTTGCGCATGGAAGCCCTGTGCCCTAACTGACATCCTGAGTGCAGCGAGCCATTGACCCGCACGGCACGTATGCAACATCTCAGTTCACCGGGCAGGCCAGGTAGATGGAGTGGAATACCGCAGATCCGGAGGAGAAGTCTCTCTGGCTGCTGGGGCGAGGGCAGTGAAGGCGGCCTGGGGAAAGTGGGTATGGGCGGGAGCGTGGGAGGAAAGTCTCTCGGTTAGGCTGAGGTGGAATTCGTCTGCTCCAGAGGCCTGAAGGCCGGCACGCCCTCTGGCAGGTGTAGGCAACTACAGGCTCCGCGTAGCAGGCCTCTTCCCGGAGGATGCTGTAGGCCGAGGGGCATTCCAAAGGGCTTCTGGCCCTATGCCCTGGGCATACCGGAGGGCAGCCTCCAGGGCTGGCCATGGACAGCCTGCGTGCACACCGTCGTGCACTGCCTTGCCGACCCAGAGGCTCCCACAGCGCTACACCGGCTTTCTTCCCCCGGCCCGCGGGCGCGGCACCCAAGGGATGTAGGCCCTGAACATACTAACCTCCTTTGTACCCGAGCGATTCCCATAGGGAGCGCCAGGCACGACCCTGCAGCCCCTTCTACCTACAGGGCTTCCCTCAGGTGGACAGGCCCACCCCTCAGGGAGCCCAGGATAAGAGGACAGCACACACCGGGACCTTAGCAGAGCATGTCCAGCACCCAGCACACAAGGGCCTCCTGCGGCTCACGAACCCTGAGGAAGCAGCCGCCTCACACCACCCCGACCCCTGCCCTCGGCCGCAACCACTTCTTCTGTCTCCTTTCCCTGGTTAGTGCAGGTGGCTTGGCCTGGCCCTCCGCACACCAAAAACCACCACAGTTGTGAGGCTGCCTCCTCGCCACACAGAGACACACAATCAACAGGTGAGGGTGACAGGCCAGATGCTCCGAATTCTCTGTGCTCTTGAAAATTGCAGGGTGTCACGAGACTTGCTCAACGAATCATCTGGAGGCTCCTTGAGCAGAGGTAAAGTGTTTGGCACACTCAGTTGCTGTCCTGGGTCAGAAACCGTGGTGAAGTCCTGCTTTGCTACATGCTGGATGTGCAGGTCAGGCTGGCGAGGGAGACTGGGAGTGTGGGAGGGGTCCAGTGTCCCAGTGAATCTGAGGTCCCCATGGGGCCCGGGGTGTCTCAGTGGCAGAACTGGGAATGGGAATCTCATGCTTCACTCCAGCTAGCAGGCCACCTCCATCCAGCTAGATGAAACGGTTGCTTGGCATCTATCCTGTTTCTCCTTCTTGGTCAGGCAGGTGGAGGAACTCAATCATCCCAGTTACTGGCGGCGGAATGAAGATTTCCTTTTGTCACAACGTTAACTTCCACAGAGAAGTCATCATGAAGGAGTATTGCTTTGGCATCCTTGGTAAGGAGTGCCTCTCATCCTTGGTAAGGAGCGTAGTAGGGGAGCTGGTGTGTGGGAGGGACTGTGTGGCATGAAAGTTCCTGGCTCCTGTCGCTCGCAGGGAACAGGGTGTCTCATTGCACTTCAGTCCAGTGGTTCTGGGATCATAAAGATAGAGCCTCCAGCTGCAGGCAGAACATTGCCTACCTGAGCTTGTTCAGCTGGTGGGCTGAACATGACTGCCTGGGTTTTGGCAAGATTGCTGAGGAGGGTTCCGTGGCAGGTGCATCATGGGAAAGGACCTCCCTGGTCATTCCTTGGCCTCTGGGGAATGGGCTTTGAACTGTGACCTGACCTATGGTGGATCCCCTTCTGCGGTCCTCCAGATCATCAGCCAGGGCCTGTGGCTCAATCCATTGCAGATCTACCCCAGGGAAAGAGGGACAGCATTAGAGAGGGAACAGAGTGGAAGCCAGGCAAGTAGCCTAGGGCTGGGAATTGCAAGGCCTTGAAGTCCTGGATCTATACCCCAACTGTATTTTCCAGTAACCAACCTTCAAAAATCTAACACTGGAGTTTTAACAACCACATGTGGAATTGATGAGATATGTTTTCTAAAGTTGAAATTGCATTGTCTGCTCCATTGTTTGTTTGTTTGTTTCTTTGTCTTGAGATGGAGTCTCGCTCTGTAACCCAGACAGGAGTACAGTGGCGCGATCTCGGCTCACTGCAGTGTCTGCCTCCCGGGTACATGCCGTACTCCTCCCACAGCCTGCTAAGTAGCTCCATTATAAGTTCCATAATGACATGGTAATGTTTTTGTCAATTGATCTGGAGTGGGCAGATTAATACTCCTCTGTTATATATGAGAATATGCTTTTCCTCACCTGTGACAACACCAAGGCCTTAGAATATATCTACCTTTTTGTAGGCCTATGAAATTTTTTATATTATTAAATGGGCCGTTCTGAAAGATTGTTAAACGTGAGCATAGCCTACACTTAGAATTAACATTTCGTAATGGGTTTCTAAGAATTGTATGTCATGACACAAATTGTAAAGACAACCTATTTTTATGAAGTGTCATTTTTTGATTTGTAACTATTTCAGTTTCTTGAATGGAATTCCTGGACCCTAATCATAGGTTTCGGTAAAGCTTTCCTCATACCAGAATGATAGGAACAGTAATTTATCATTTTTCTCCTCCTCTACATTTGTCTTTATCTAGATTGTATTTACATATTTAAGCGATTAAATTGTGCTCTCTCTTCACTCTGCATTCATCTCACATCTCTCTCTCACACCAATAAAATGATTCTTGTGTTATGTTTCAGGTTTTCTTCTGTCGCTAGACTGGAGTGCAGTGGGGTCATGTCAGCTCACTGCAACCTCAGCCTCCCAGGTTCCAGCGATTGTCCTGCCCCAATCTCCTGAATCGCTGGGAGTACAGTCGCCTCCCACCAGGCCCAACTAATTTTAGTATTTTTAGTGGAGATGTGGTTTCACCGTGGTGCCAAGGATGGTCATGGTCTCTTGAAAACAAGATCCATCCACCTCAGTCTCCCAAAGTGCTGGGGTTCACGTTGTGAGCAAACATTCCTTTTAATCTCGTATTTGCCAGAGAATTCCTTGTAATTTCTCTTAACATTCCGAGCCATATTGTTTCATAGAAGGCTTCTTAATTTAAGGAATTCTTCCATCTCCTTGGTCCCTTGGTAGTGTTCCCGCAGCGTACCATTCTACGAATTGTTTGTTCCATTTCTTTGTGGGTTGGAGTCTTGCTCTCAGCAGGCCAGAGTGCGCTGGTGCGATGATAGCTCCCTACACTCTCAAATTCCTGGGTTCCTGCGATTGTCCTGTTTCTTATCTTGCTGCGTTGCTGTGACTATAGGCATACGCCACCACATATAAGCTAAATCTGGTTTTCTTGTTTCTTGTTTTTTAGAGACAGGATCTCATCACATTGCCATAGCCGCCATGAAAGCCCTGGGCTCAAGCAGTCCAGCTGCCTCAGTCTTCCACGCTGACTCACAGTGTGAGCCACTGTGCCTGACCATCCAGTTTCCGAGAGCTCAGTAATACTTCTCTGCAAGGCCTTCTTGTTGGTTAGGTGAGGATACTAAGAAGTAAAAGAGCATTTTGCACATAAGCAATCAGTGATGTTAAATAATATTAATTAGTAGAAGTAACGCCTGAAATGTGGACTCCAAGGAGGCCAGCACATTTGAGTGAAGTGCATACCACAAAAGTGCAGAGTTGGGACATATACAGAGGGTGTAAATTAAGGTATGGTGTATAGAAATATATGGGGGGTGTCAATATATGGGATGTGTACAATCGTTAAGATTGTACCGGGATGATGCAATCTTAACACTAGATCCTGAGTGTAGAATTTGAAATTATTTGAGGAAAGAATTTACTTCTAAGCTGCCTGAGGTGAAAAGCAGAATTGACAAAGAAGTAATATTGTTGAGAATGCGAAGGGTAAGAATTCAGCCTCAACAGAAGAAAGTAAGGCAAGAAAGCTACAGTTGTAAGCAAAGAAGTATAAACAGAACAAATTAAAATTGTCCCCAAGGGCTCCATCATACTATGGAGGAAACAGAAGCCTGACATTTTCGATTTTACATTTCACGTGTAGGGTATCGATGAGGATAAATATTGATTCATTTCAGAATACACAAGCTAGCACATTTCCATTAGAAGACTAGCCAGCAATCACATCATAGGTGAGAGACTGACCTCTAGGATTCAGCATGTGAAGAGTATGTTAAGGAGGTTTTCTATTTTTGAAACAGGTATATTATTGTAATGACCCCTTTAAGTGTATGGCAAATTGCAGTAAAAATAACTATTGGTCATCATGAGAAGAGCTGCACTAGTACATTTTCATTTGTCAACTTTTAAGCTAGAGCCAATCGCTTAGAGGTAAAGGAGCACTTTTATGTCACATTTTAGCATGCAGTCATTCAAAGGTAGCAGTCTTTGTGTGTTTGAGATGGATTGAAGAACACGGGAAAATGTACCTTTTTCAGCTGAGAAAGGCCAATGTATGTAAACTTTATATTCAGTGAAGACTTTCATGGTTTTACATGTTTTCCCTTTTTCATTAGTAGTCATCAGTGATTCATAGGAAAAGAAAAAATACTAAGTAACTAATAAATAACCATTAAAAATGAAGTTTTTCTAAAGAATTAATATTGGCCTTTAGCTTCCTTCGTAGGACTGGCCTTGTGGAGCCATGGGATTTACAAAGCCAGAAGAAATATTTCAGATGTCATGAATGTCTAGTAATTAAGGAAAGAAGGACAGAATCATACAAGAAATAATTTTGAAAAGTTGTTTTAGAAAAGATAAAATTGTGTTTCAGATTTGGAGACCTTTTCCCAATATTAAATCATTTACCGTTACATGGCCCATGTCACCTGGATGAGAAAATTAAAGTAAGAGGGTCCTTCATGCAGAGAGCCAGGCTCTTCCCAGAGAAATGACCAGGTGTCACCAAAGGATGAAGGTTACTCAACGAAGGATAGGTAAAGGACAAATGGAAAAATAGTTGACTTTTTGTGGTGATGAATTTCACGTAACAAAATTTAACATTTTAATGTAAATGGTTGCCTGGCATGTAACAGAATCTGTGCTGTGCAACAACTATCTCCACCTACTTCCAGAACATTTTCATCACTCCCAACTACAACTGCACTTAGCAGTTAAGCAGTTCCTTTCATTTTCTGCCTTCTCTCAGCAGCTAGCAAACAGCAATCTGTTTTCTGCCTCGGAACTTACCTGTCCTGGATATTTCATGTTAGTGGGCTCAAGCTCTACAGGACGTTTTATAGCTGCCTCCTTTCATGTTGCCATTAGAGATTGCAGAATGGCTGGGAGCCCTCAATATGTGACCAGGGAGGGAAACTAGCTGGGAATTAAGGCCCTCCTGAGTGATGTTATGGACACCCAGTGTCAGTTACCTTCATAAACACCTGCTTAGTTAACATTACTTATTCTTAATATAAAAGTTAATTTCCTGGAATATTCAAAAGCAAATTTATGCATGAAAACATATAATTTGTTCATAAATGTATGGGAAAACTGCAGACTGATGCATTTTCCATTACAAATCTTATATGAGACTCGAAGAGTTTCACCAGTGTTCAGATATAATTTTCTTCTTCTTCCCCCGTCAATTTTTAGGATCGAGTTTGCAATACATGAACGTGGACTGTAGAAACTTTCTGAGGGACTTTCGCTTCTTTTAGTGCACTTAGTTGTTAATTTTGATTTATTCCCCCCTGTGGTTCTCTTCAGGTTAGTATTTGCACTGTATATGCGAAGTGTTAAATTTCTATTCTGACGTGCCCCTCCTGGAACTTTTGTTTTAAAGGACTTTTATTTATTTTTGTTTCTCTTCGATATGTGAGTGTCCTGTGAGCATTTTGTCTAGACCAGAGTTTTTGGTACTTCATTCGTTTTTGGGATGTGTGTGTGTGTGTGTGTGTGTGTAATTGCTTTGAGTTGGAGTCTCGCTCTGTCACCCAGGCTGCAGTGAAGCGGCCCGATCTTGGCCCACTGCAACCTCTGCCTGCCAGCTTCAAGCAATTCCCCTGACTCAGCCTTCCGAGGAGGTGGTATTACAGGCGCACGCCACAATCTCCAGCTAATTTTTGTATTTTTAGTCAAGACTGGGTTTCACCCTATATTTCAGGCTGGTCTTGTACTCCTCACCTGAAGCCATGCAAACGCATCAGCCTCCCAAAATGCTCTGCTTCCAGGTGCGAGCCATCATGCCCAGCCTCAATTGTTTGTTTCTGTATGTTAAGGCCTCTTCTGTGTTCTTCCTGTTCACATATTTTAGAATTACAAACATCATGTATTTTATTTACTTACTCAATATTTTAGTAGCATTATAAAATTAATGTTTCCATTTACTGAATACAGTATTGTGAACAGGTTATCCTTGTACACTATTATCATTTTGTCTTTCATAAATTGTTCCAGAACTCTGATACTATTTTCTCCCACCTGAGGAGAATACGCAGAGAGTTAATAAAAAATCGTCTGAGTGGGTAGGTATTTAAATATAATTTGGAAGAGTAGTGAAGTTTACAAATACAAGTTCACATTTGTATTGTGCATCACTTTGAACATTGTATTTGCTGACACATGAAATTCTGAATTCGCCTTCATGTACATACGCTTTGAATCAAGTTGAAGAATGCCAAGAATCCAACACCAAGAGTTGCTTGAGGAATTAAGTAGAAAGCGGTTGTTATGTGGAAATAGTATATTTACTGAAGGTATATTCAGAGATATTTGAGAAGGCTGAAAGTATATTCAGAGATATTGGAGAAGGCTGAAGTCAAAATTGTTGTGTTTCTTTCCTTCCAGTGTTTTATCATACCTGCCAAGACTGTAGTATCACTAGTTAGATTCCTAGGCTACCAAAGTCTCAGGGCAGCAGTAATTACTATTAGGGAAGTAATCGAGGAACATAGATGGGGGAAGATAACTCCAGGCAGAAATAATAACCACTGAAATAATTCTGAGACTGGAACTAAGGAAGCAATCATATTCCTTTCATGTGGCAAGATGAATGCAGGAAAATACTTGAGTGAGATCAAAGACCTATCCTTTTGCTTTCACACTGAGTATAATTCCGGCTACTAGGAGCACAAATTGGAAGCTGCAAGTGAGTAACAGAATCAAGCAGACAGGCCCAACAAATGATGACGCTTCAACCAACGGAAGGCCAGAGGAGGCGATAGGCTCACTCCTTTCATGTGACTCTATAAGTTGTGCTTTGCCTAAAGCTACTTAGTTGAGGGCATGAGGAATACTCAGATAACCATCCTGAGTATTTAGGCATTTTTTGTTTATTGCTTTCCTCTAAATTCCCTCGAGTATTTGATTTCACTCTTTTCACCAGAGGTCCCCTTATTTATGCCTCAGTGTTATGTGGAACTCGTGAAATACATACCACGTAAAATGCTTTACTGTCCGTCAAGTAATACGAAATTTACATGTCATAGAAAAATATAACTCATACTTTTAAGTTAATATCTTATCAAATAATGTATGTATAAACCATTTTATCCATATGACGGATTTAAAAAGATAACTATTCCTAACCATAAACAATATATGTAATTGTATTTATGTATGTATTTACGTAGAGATGAAATTTTTGCATTCTATATATTTTAATACATGGAGAGTATATGTATTTCTTTTTGGATATACTTTAAGTTCTGGGGTACCTGGGCAGAATGTGCTGTTCTGTTACCTAGGTATACACGTGCCATGGTGCTTTGCTGCACCCATCAACCGTCACACACTTTAGGTATTTCTCCTAATGCTATCCCTGCACTGGCCCTCCAACAACTGACAGGCCCCAGTGTGTGATGTTCCCCTTCCTGTAGCCAAGTGTTTTCCTGTTCACATCCAACTTCAGAGCGAGAACATGCAGTGTTCTTTATCTTTTTGTTCTTGTGTTATTTTGCTGAGAATGATGCTTTCCAGCATCAGCCATGTCTCTGCAAAGGACAGAAATGCATCCTTTGTGTGGATGCTTACTATTCCATGGTGTGTATGTGCCTCATTGTCTTTATCCAGGGTATCATTGGTGGGTATTGGAGTTGGTTCCATGTCTTTGCTATTGTGAACAATGCCTCAATAAACCTAAGTGTGAATGTGTCTTTACAAGAGAAGGATGTATGTGTTTAGTGTACAATAGAGAACATCAGTACAATGCAATACACGGTAGAAACGTGATGGGTTACCTTGTTACGTGAGGATTTATTGTATTTTATATTTTATTGGATGATGATGATGATGATGCAATTTCTTTTTATCATCCTGGCTGGAGTACAGTAGTGCAATCTCGGTCCGTAGAATCTCTACCCCTCGCCAGATACAAGTGATTTTCTTGCCTGAGCCTCCCGAGTAGGTTGGACGTTTATGTAAGTGTTAATAGCACAGGCAAGAAACAATTCATAACAAGTAATGTGGCTAGTCATTTTGAATCAAGAATGTTATTTATTTAGATGACACATTCTTTCCTATAACTTGGGACACTGAAACAAATAAATAAATGATGTGAATACCAAGATGAAAAGGGACTCTAAATTGTAAAACAGAGGTGGGCTACATTATCCTACAGAGTGTGTGGTGGGTGAATTGATTTGGAGGTGTTATTTTTCATCCTGGAAAACTTTTCACAGAATTTGAATAATAGAATTTCTGTTTGATCTCTTAATGCATGAGCTCAGTAATTGTGTCCAATTTGTCATCGTGAAATTCATGGTCATTTCATGAAAAAGAGGATTTAAGAATTTTTAAAAAGCTGTCAGGTTCCGTAAGGGAATTTCACTTGAGTTTTCAACAGAGTGTGTAATACAATTGTATCTTTTTGGCTTCTTTATGATGACCTAAATATAGATTTCTGTTTGTTTGTTTTTTCTTTTTTACCATTTACAGCACTTGATGGAAGCAGATCGGCCTGGCAAGCTTAACATTATTGGTCTCTGTTTAGGAACCTATGAAAAGGCTGTTAGAGCAGGATTTGGGAAATATGTTCCCATATTGGCAGGCAACTCTTATACATATGTGTGTTTCTGTGTGTGTGTGTGTGTGTGTTTACGTATGTTGTGTGTATGTTTGTGTGTGTATATATATGTGTGTATATAGGTATATATGTGTGCATCTATGCATATATATATGCACATTTATATATCGCTGCTATATAGTTTTCCAAAGTAAATATATACTTCACATGTTTACTGAAGACATAAATTGAAATAATTACTTCTTATTAAACTCTAATTTTCAAGTTTATACTTCATGTTGGGAAAATTCTCATGGCAGCAGCTGAAGGGTCTGTGGTAAAGGTCACCTTCTGCTGAGAAAGGAAAATGAGCAAAAGGAAATATGTTGTGGAGGTGGATAACAGTTGGAATAAAATAGGCAGACTATTGCCATGACATAGTGTGAAGAATCACAGTAATGATGTGAAATGCAATTTCGTTTTTGGTTTCTTAGGACTAGGTTGAGTCTATCATATGAATTTAACTATTTTCACATATTGAAGTTCTTCTGTGAAATGAAGGGGAAATCAGCAAGCTCCAATGCTTTGCATGTATTTTGAGAACGCTGCAGATGCGAAAAATGCTGTCGAGGATACGAATGGAGATGTAACAGTCCCTTATTCATGATCCCCTAACTGTTCTTCACTGTACAGCATTACAGGGTCTTTTTGGTGTTACTAAGCTTTTGAAGGTGGCGTAATGTCATGTGATCTGGAATGCTTTAGATATCTTCTTCTTTTTGCCCTGGTAAGTGCAAGTGCAGTTGGAAGGATATTGGAATAAACGTTAGGTAAATTAACGTATGGCAATCCGATTTCTACGTGGGTGTTTCAATACAATAGGAAATCGATTTTCAAAGCTTTCACGCAGCATTAAAACTTAGGAGGAACTCTCACAAAAAGGAGAGAAATCAGTCAGTATTTCTTAAACGCTATTAATGGATGTAGTTCCAATTCATGGAAATACATCGATAGCATAGACAAACTACGGATAGACAGCTAGAAAAACTTACAAGGTGGAAAATTTTTACAGAGAGACACCAACACAGACTCACAAGAAGAAAAGATTTTTCACATTTTCTACAAATGCATTCTTGAGAAAGTATATTTCAACCAGATTTTTACACTGAAGGAAGTGCTAAGTACTTGAAAGTAGAAACTAATGGGAGAAGATTGAAATTGGGTAACAGAATGACTAACTGGCATTTTTGCCCCATCCTTGCTCTTTTTCTCCTACCAATATTGTTATGCTGTTAACACAGTGCCTTCTCGTAACATCAATAGCTAATGACTCCCTTATCCCAGTGTGTTTGGGAACTTCTTTTGATCCAACCAATGGTCTCTGTCTTATTGAATCTTAAATTCTGGGGATTGTGTGTTTATTAAGCTTTAAAATTTTGTGTGATTCTATTACGTGCTGAATTGCTTTATATTACCATCAAAATCATTGCATTCTGGACCCTTTCAAGCTGTTCTGTTTTACAACATCACCCCAAACTCCTATTAGTTCCCGTTATTCTTTATACGGTCACCAACGGGCTTTGTTGGACTTCTTGAGAGTGAATCTTCCCAGCGTGTGTCTCACAAATAGCCATTTATGCTTCAAAAACAGCTTAGATGTGACATGTTTTTCTTCATTGTAAATTGTGGGTATTTTGTCCTCACTGTACCATGTACTAAGGCGTTGATCATTGAAGGGATTGAAGTACATATTTAAGTTTTCCTTCTTGCTTTTATTTCTGTTACATCGAGCACACTTCCTAGGACATAGCAGCAAGTCCATCTTTGTTCCCGGTTATACTTTTCTATTTTAAGTTTTGGTGGACACTGAAAGTTGCTTTCGGCTCATGCTTGTGTAGATATGGAAAAAACCTTATGTACGGTAATCTGAGAAAAATAATAACTGCTTCCTAACAATTAAAAATGAACTTTTACTTGAGAATTAATGTCTGCCTTCAACTCGTTGGTAGAAAAGGCCTTGTGGAGCCATGAGATTATCCAAAGCCAGAAAAAGTATTTCAGTTGTCACGAACATCTGGTAATTTAGGGAAAGAAGGACACAGTCATACAAGAAATAATTGTGACAAGTTGTTTCAGACAAGAAAAAGTTGTGTTTCTGAATTTGCCTTCTTTACATGATATGAAATCATTTTAACATTAAATGTCCCATGTCACGTGGAGGAGAGAATTACGGAGGTCCTTCACGCAGAGAGCCAGGCTCTACCCCTACACACAATGCACCCGCATTGGTTTTAGCGACATACATTTTTGCCTCCTCACCTAATAAAAGATCTTGCAGCAAAGCATAACTACGCTTTTCATCTTTAGAATGTTCATCTTTAGATGTTTTCATCTTTAGATGTTTAACTACGCTAAACATCTTTAGCGTAACTAAAGATGTAAACATCAACAACACCGTCCATATTCCGGGTCATCAAGTGACAGAGACTCCAGGCATGGGATTGTTACATTCCACAAATCCACCAACGTTCCCCTCACTTTTGCATGTTTGTCTTCTGCCACAGTCAGCGATGTCAGCCAAAAAAAAATGGCGTATCCTGAGTGTCTTCTCATGTGCCCCTGAAACCTTTCCCATAGTGCTCTCACATAGCTTGCAGGCTCATTTCTTCTCACATTGATGTGTGAGAAGTCCGGAGAGGCTGATTGTCCCACACAAAGATTATGCATTCACCCTTAAAGAAAAATCACTTGTGAATTCAACACAAAAGTTAACCGTAAGATTTCCATCATCCTGTGCTATCTTAATGTGTCTGATGATACCCAAAATGAAGGATTTTGGAGGTACCTTACCCCAGCACACTGGGCCCTGTATATCTCAGTGTCCATCACCCAATGTCATTGGACTAGCTCTGCTTCCATAGCATAAAGTAAGCTTCCAACTTAATTGGCTTGGGTTTCTTGTACCTCCCCAACATTGTCCTACCTAAAGAATCCCAAAACATTTCACACCGATTCACTCTACAAATTCAGAGGCCCAGCTCCCACACAGACTGGTCATGTCCATCAAGAGAATCCAACATATACATTGATCAGTTCCTTGTGACATCAGAATCCATGGGATGAACATTTGCACAGACACAGACACACACACACAGAGATATACATCCTTAACCCTGTTTATTGTTCATTCCATACAATCCAATTCTCCACACCCCTTCCTGCCTGCATTTTTTTGTGACTGGATCTGCTTGTCCTTTAGTTCCTGTGCATAAGACTATGCTGAGTACTGACATCCTGTGTACTGTAGTAAGTATTCAGGAGTTCTGCTATGTTAGGTGAACACAGCATCTGTGTCCGATGCTCCATCATATTCAACCCAACATCTGCGCCTTCCCTAGAGAAACACAAACATATGTCAAAATGCATCTCCTCTGAGCCACGATTTACAGTGTTTTAATTTCAGGGCCTGCTGAGAAATGACTACCCCTTCCCCATCTGTGATCTCTTCAACTTCCTCCTCCCATGCATGTGTTACAAACTATTCTCGGCAATACCTGCCCCATTTCCAGTATTCTCTGTGACAGGAGTCAGCTCAAAAGATGCACTCTACACTAAGAGCACACAGAAATCTGACGGGGTAATAGCTCAAGAAAATCCATTGATCTAAACAGTCCTTTGTGGTTTGTGGCAAGGATGACAACCAGGCACATTCAGGGAGCCCAAGCTTTAGGGGTTGGTAAGATGACTCCCCGTCGGGTGGATGCCCATGGAAACAAGGGCCACAAATTGAAGTTAATAATTCAGCTTTACTTCTCATAGTAAATGAGACTCATAGTGTCTCATTTACAGACTCATAGTGCATGTGAGTCTGGACATGCGCTATGCTTCCCTGGGCTTAGGACCCCACAGTTGTAAACTGCTTTGCAGTGCCGTTTCTCATGTGTCTCTTTCAGCCCGATGCCATGAATGTCCTGGATTCTGTCACGCTGTGCCTTCCTCTCAAGGCATTTCTACATGGATAAAATGACCCTCAGGTTCTACATTTCTGAAATGCATCCGGGCTCCTGAATAGAGAGGTGTGTCTACACCCTTATCCTGGGTATCAGACAGCTCCAGTTCCAACGGTACAGCTCACCTGAAATCTCTGTTCCCTCCTCAGGTGGCTTCATCCTCCTGTAGTATTGCAGGGGATTGCGCCACAAGTCCTCACATAGGATCTGTCAGGGAAATCAATCGGAAAAGGCCTTGTGAGAGCTCAGACTGGGGACCCGGGCAGCTGGGAACACACGGGGGTCATCCCTCATGTTTCCCAGCAAGGACCCACCTCAGCAATCCTACTGGATCCTGCGAAGTTGTGGTCAGAAAACCAGTTGAAGAAGTTAAGACCGCTGCTGTTGTGTCTGCGGCGATAGGCCTCAACTTCATAATCCTGGCACCACTGAATTGGAGTGGAATGCGAAGCCCTGTATTCTACAGACAGAGGATTATTTGGGAAGGGGGCTGGAACACGTTGGCACGGATCCACCCACCTTCTTCCTTCCCCTGCCCATCCTGGGAGCCACCCGTCACCTGTGACGTTCACGAGATACTCCTTGGTAATCACTTTATTCTGGAAGTAGGGGTTATTCCGAAAGAACAACATGATCTGGCAGAGATGAATGGGATGCTTCGCTTCTTCACCTGTCAGGACAAGGTGGAGACAGCTTCAACACCTTTTTGGGTGAGGTGCCCACTGTTGCTTGCAGGAATCAATTGTCTCCCTTAGCCTCCCCCACTCAGCCCTCCAGCCATAGTCTGCCCCGACTCACCTCCAAGTTGATCATATAACTCAGCATGTCTTCATCTTCCTCAGTGACCAGGGCTGACATCCGAGGGTGGTTCGCAAACTGATTGAGGTCAAAGAGCCTTGAGATGCAATGGAAAGGGAAGCTAGAAGGAACGGGGAAGGCCTAAGAGCACCCAGAGGGGCGGTTAGGGGATTTTTTCAGATCTGCATTCATAAATGACCTCCCTTTCTCCTCTCCCTCCCCCTGAATTCAGGCCTCTTGGGTTCACGGAGGGTGTACCATTGCGACGCTGAGCGCACTGACACGGGTCTGCCCGTGTCTGAGGACTGGCAGAATCTGCTGATACCCGAAGACGCCACGTCCCAGATGGGACTGGCAAGGAAGAGCAGTCACAGTCCCTTAACAATAGCTTGATTCACGGAAACACGGGTTCTGCTGAGAACTCGCTTCTGCTCTTCAGAAAGATGCCCCAAACGTCTGCCGCTTGGCACCATGAAGGGTTTCTCTCACGCATGCAGGAAGAGAGTACCCGTGTCTGCTCTGGCTTTCTTCAGCCACATTTGTCTGTGGAAACTCACCCTTGTTCCCCAAAGGGTCACATCGACGCCCAGCTGCCCGTAAGTTCCTTACACTTCCCAAGAGCACCTCGCAACTGGAAATGCAGAAGAAACACTGCAAAGGATACAACATTGGCCCAGAAGCCAGGCATGCTCTGGATGATGGCGCCTCTGCGGTCCAGGTGGGGCTTGCGCCTGCGCTCCATCGTTTCCCTCTGCTGAGAAAAGGCCTTCCTGGCTTGGGCATTAACCGGCTCCAGCTCCTCCTGAACGGCCAGCAGCTCGTCCAGTGCAGACTCTGGGCTCATGGGCCCAGGGCCAGGCTGTGCCCGCGGGACCTGCTCCTGCCGCTTCTCGTCGGCTTCCTCCTGGGCCACCACCTCCACCTCCGCCATTATGTCATCCGCTCCCAGCATCACCTCCTCCCCTAAAGCTACCTGCTCGCTCTGTACCCCGCCTCCCCCTCCTGTAGAGACTCCATGCTGAGGACGGTGCCCTCCTTTGGACTCCCACTGACCACCGCCTGCGCTGCCGCACCCTCACCGCGGGAACCCTGCCGCTTCCCTTAACTGGAGCCTGCGGGCTGGCGCGCCCCCAGGGCGCATGCGCCGAGGCTTGCAGTCGCCCCCTAAGGGACTGCAGGCGCTTGGCGCAGAGAGCCGCGGGAAGACACCAGGCCCAAAGGGCACCAGGAGCCACTCCAAGAGCGCGGTTCTCCCCTGTCGGCCAGTCAGTGCGAGGACGGTGGGCTTCTCCCCGGGCAGCGGCAACCTCGGCTGGCCTGCAGTCCCAATCTCCCCAGCTATGCCTCCTCTGAGAAGCCCTCGGGGCTTGTGCCGCTTAAGGGTGCCTCCAGGCATCCGCCGGCTGCCTGGTCTTTGGAATGTTGCGCATGGAAGCCCTGTGCCCTAACTGACATCCTGAGTGCAGCGAGCCATTGACCCGCACGGCACGTATGCAACATCTCAGTTCACCGGGCAGGCCAGGTAGATGGAGTGGAATACCGCAGATCCGGAGGAGAAGTCTCTCTGGCTGCTGGGGCGAGGGCAGTGAAGGCGGCCTGGGGAAAGTGGGTATGGGCGGCAGCGTGGGAGGAAAGTCTCTCGGTTAGGCTGAGGTGGAATTCGTCTGCTCCAGAGGCCTGAAGGCCGGCACGCCCTCTGGCAGTGTAGGCAACTACAGACTCCGCGTAGCAGGCCTCTTCCCGGAGGATGCTGTTGGCCGAGGGGCATTCCAAAGGCTTCTGGCCTATGCTTGGGCATACCGGAGGGCAGCCTCCAGGGCTGGCCATGGACAGCCTGCGTGCACACCGTCGTGCACTGCCTTGCCGACCCAGAGGCTCCCACAGCGCTACGCCGGCTTTCTTCCCCCGCCCGCGGGCACGGCACCCAAGGGTGGCCCTGAACATACTTAACCTCCTTTGTACCCGAGCGATTCCCATAGGGAGCGCCAGGCACGACCCTGCAGCCCCTTCTACCTACAGGGCTTCCCTCAGGTGGACAGGCCCACCCCTCAGGGAGCCCAGGATAAGAGGACAGCACACACCGGGACCTTAGCAGAGCATGTCCAGCCACCCACACCAAGGGCCTCCTGCGGCTCACGAACCCTGAGGAAGCAGCCGCCTCACACCACCCCGACCCCTGCCCTCGGCCGCAACCACTTCTTCTGTCTCCTTTCCCTGGTTAGTGCAGGTGGCTTGGCCTGGCCCTCCGCACGCCAAAAACCACCACAGTTGTGAGGCTGCCTCCTCGCCACACAGAGACACACAATCAACAGGTGAGGGTGACAGGCCAGATGCTCCGAATTCTCTGTGCTCTTGAAAATTGCAGGGTGTCACGAGACTTGCTCAACGAATCATCTGGAGGCTCCTTGAGCAGAGGTAAACTGTTTGGCACACTCAGTTGCTGTCCTGGGTCAGAAACCGTGGTGAAGTCCTGCTTTGCTACATGCTGGATGTGCAGGTCAGGCTGGCGAGGGAGACTGGGAGTGTGGGAGGGGTCCAGTGTCCCAGTGAATCTGAGGTCCCCATGGGGCCCGGGGTGTCTCAGTGGCAGAACTGGGAATGGGAATCTCATGCTTCACTCCAGCTAGCAGGCCACCTCCATCCAGCTAGATGAAACGGTTGCTTGGCATCTATCCTGTTTCTCCTTCTTGGTCAGGCAGGTGGAGGAACTCAATCATCCCAGTTACTGGCGGCGGAATGAAGATTTCCTTTTGTCACAACGTTAACTTCCACAGCGAAGTCATCATGAAGGAGTATTGCTTTGGCATCCTTGGTAAGGAGTGCCTCTCATCCTTGGTAAGGAGCGTAGTAGGGGAGCTGGTGTGTGGGAGGGACTGTGTGGCATGAAAGTTCCTGGCTCCTGTCGCTCGCAGGGAACAGGGTGTCTCATTGCACTTCAGTCCAGTGGTTCTGGGATCATAAAGATAGAGCCTCCAGCTGCAGGCAGAACATTGCCTACCTGAGCTTGTTCAGCTGGTGGGCTGAACATGACTGCCTGGGTTTTGGCAAGATTGCTGAGGAGGGTTCCGTGGCAGGTGCATCATGGGAAAGGACCTCCCTGGTCATTCCTTGGCCTCTGGGGAATGGGCTTTGAACTGTGACCTGACCTATGGTGGATCCCCTTCTGCAGTCCTCCAGATCATCAGCCAGGGCCTGTGGCTCAATCCATTGCAGTTCTACCCCAGGGAAAGAGGGACAGGATTAGAGAGGGAACAGAGTGGAAGCCAGGCAAGTAGGCTAGGGCTGGGAATTGCAAGGCCTTGAAGTCCTGGATCTATACTCCAACTGTATTTTCCAGTAACCAACCTTCAAAAATCTAACACTGGAGTTTTAACAACCACATGTGGAATTGATGAGATATGTTTTCTAAAGTTGAAATTGCAGTGTCTGCTCCATTGTTTGTTTGTTTGTTTCTTTGTCTTGAGATGGAGTCTCGCTCTGTAACCCAGACAGGAGTACAGTCGCGCGATCTCGGCTCACTGCAGTGTCTGCCTCCCGGGTACATGCCGTACTCCTCCCACAGCCTGCTAAGTAGCTCCATTATAAGTTCCATAATGACATGGTAATGTTTTTGTCAATTGATCTGGAGTGGGCAGATTAATACTCCTCTGTTATATATGAGAATATGCTTTTCCTCACCTGTGACACACCAAGGCCTTAGAATATATCTACCTTTTGTAGGCCTATGAAATTTTTTATATTATTAAATGGGCCGTTCTGAAAGATTGTTAAACGTGAGCATAGCCTACACTTAGAATTAACATTCATAATGGGTTTCTAAGAATTGTATGTCATGACACAAATTGTAAAGACAACCTATTTTTATGAGTGTCATTTTTTGATTTGTAACTATTTCAGTTTCTTTGAATGGAATTTCCTGGACCCTAATCATAGGTTTCGGTAAAGCTTTCCTCATACCAGAATGATAGGAACAGTAATTTATCATTTTTCTCCTCCTCTACATTTGTCTTTATCTAGATTGTATTTACATATTTAAGCGATTAAATTGTGCTCTCTCTTCGCTCTGCATTCATCTCACATCTCTCTCTCACACCAATAAAATGATTCTTGTGTTATGTTTCAGGTTTTCTTCTGTCGCTAGACTGGAGTGCAGTGAGGTCATGTCAGCTCACTGCAACCTCAGCCTCCCAGGTTCCAGCGATTGTCCTGCCCCAATCTCCTGAATCGCTGGGACTACAGTCGCATCCCACCAGGCCCAACTAATTTTAGTATTTTTAGTGGAGATGTGGTTTCACCATGGTGCCAAGGATGGTCTTGGTCTCTTGAAAACAGGATCCACCCACCTCAGTCTCCCAAAGT
>NW_022681208.1:0-21821 GCF_009764315.1 Trachypithecus francoisi | reverse complement strand
GGGAAGGAGGGCAGGAGGTGGGCCCCTTGTCCACGAGAGGCTCCTCCCCCCGTCCCCTCCTCAGGAGGGCGGCCTGCCCAGCGCAGGCTCCGTTCTCCCCAGGTAAGACCCCGGCGTCTCTACAGGAACACCCACCTCCCTTCCCTGCAATCCACTCCAGCTGCTCACGGCCAGTCAAGGGGGGCGCTCTTCAGAGAGGAACAAACGGCTATGGGGAGAGCCTGAACTCCCACATCCCAGGTGTGGTTTGCCAGGGAGCACAGAAGAAGGATGCAGGTCCCGAGAAGGAGGAGGCGCAGGAGGACGACGAGAGAGACAAGAGAGGCCGCCCAGCAGCGGGCTGAGCGCAGGATCTGGCTGAGGCCTCCTGGGGAGGGGCAGAGGCAAACCTGCTGCTATTTCTAGGCTGCTCCGGAGGATACAAGCTCGGAAGGGGCTGCAAGGTAGGACTCCCTGAGGAGCAGTCATGAGGATGCCCCGCCTCTCACACGGCACACACTGACAACATGCAGCTCACAAACAACACAACACGCATGTACAATGCGCTTATACAACACTCACAACACACAATGCACACAAACACACACAACCTATACAACACATACCCAATACATGCAACTCACAACCAATATGCATTTATAACACACTCATGCAACACATAACCAATACATCCAACTCACAACACATACGTACAACACACTCATACACACATACAGCGCACGTAACTCACATACAATACGCACCTACAATGCACTCGTACAGCACTCATACATACACAACACACAACTCATATACAACATGCACATGCAACACACTCATACAACACACAACACTCATACAACACACAACACACGCAACTCACAACATAACACGCACACACAACACTCACACAACATACACACCATACATACAACTCACCACATACACAAACTACACACTTATACAGCTCACGTACAACACATGCAACTCATGTTCAACACAACATGCACGTTCAACACAACATGCACGTACAACACACACAACACACGCAACTCAATGCAACATTCACGTACAACACACTCATATAACACAACACTCATACAACATACACACAATACATGCAACTCACAACACAACATACACATACAACACACTCATACAACACATACAACACAGGCAACTCACGCACAACACAACATGCATGTACAACACACTCATGCAACATATAAATACACACACACATGCAACTCAAACAAATACATGTAGAATGCACTCACAACACACAACACTCATACAACACACAACACATGCAACTCACAAACACACGTACGACACACTCATACAACACACAACACTCATACAATCAATGCAGCTGAACACAATATACACACACAACATACATATGACCCATGCAACTCACATACAACACAACACACTCATACAACACATTCATACAACACACACTGTACAGATTCTAAGTATGAAATACAAAACAGTACACGCACGGTTTCTAAAGTATGATGAAAGCTTTTTTCAAAAAGGTCGTCCAACATCCAAACTGGTACCATGTCCTCATTTTCAGCTGCTGTTCAGATTCAAGCATTTTTATCGTCTGCTCTATGAATTATAATAATACAGCATACACCCATTTTTCATTTGACACCCACTTTGGTGTGGGGTGCTCCAAAACAGGGGCCAGGAGCCTAAGAGTCGTCCCTCGGAACAAAACACAACCCACACTCAGAGGCCAGGAAGGGAACTCGGGGGGCGACACACACTCTCTCATCTGCAGAGCTCTGCTTCAATTACTTCACACGGACCCGGGGCTGGAACGGGGTTGGTGAGGTACAGACATGGCAAACCGAGACGAAACTGGCAGGTGGAGAAAGATCGGCCAAAATCCAAGGACAAATGCTGAACATTTTCCACAAGTAGTTCACACAACAGATGATACTCGGGCTACTGAAAGTTTATTGAGAGGGGTCTTGCTCCAAAGAAAAAGTTCTCTCCCAAGGTTATCGAAGTTTCACAGCAGACACCTGCCCCCAACACACCATCTGCTGAGGGCCTATGCGTCAAAAAGAAGATAAGACAGAAATAACAGTGCAGGGGGAGGAGAGCGGGAGGGGACCGAGAACTCGGAACCAAGTGAAGTGATGGGCGGACACTGAATGCCTGACTCCAGGGTTGTCACCTCAGAAAACAAGTCTGTTTAAGTCCGTAGTAACAGTGTGAGTGCTTTCACTGGACCTGCACTCAACACTGGAGAACCTCCCTGTCTTATGAAGATGATGTGAAAAATAACATGAATTCACAATGGAGAGTGACGATTCAGCCACAGAAAATAAAACTGATAGAATCCACTGCAAGTCACACTGTGTCTTTCTTTAAGGTTGGTTTACGGTGCAGAAAAGAGGCAGCTTGAGATCTAAAGTACTTAAACTGGCAGACACCTTGTTTCCCTGAATTCTCACAACCGTGGCACCAGCTAGGGTAAGACAGAGTGGCTTTCAGAGCTTCCAGAGCAGCAGAACAGATCAATCATAAATATGCAAAAGTCATCTGAAGACAGAATTAATAGTCCACGTTTTCGCTTAAACTAGTCATGTGATTTCCGATAAGTGGGAAACATTCACACCAATTTTTATAAGAAAGTTCAATGTGAACACATAGTACAGAACAGTATCTTCGTTTCGGAATTTATTGATTTAATATGACAATTTCAATTGTCTTTAGGGATTCCTGATATTGGATGCTCATCTTTATTAATAATGAGCTACCCATTTTCTGACTGAGGAAACGGAAAGTTGTCACTGCCTAACAGCAATACTCAAAACAGCCTCTATGAAAGGAAAAGGTATATCTGTGTGCACACACATGCATACACATACCTAAACATGCACACACGCATGTGCATATGTGCACACACACATACACGTGTATGCACGTGCACACGTGCATGCACATGTACACATGTGTGCATACATACAGATGCATGCACACATATGCACATGCATGCATACACATGCATATACGCACATACACAAACACATATACACACGTGCGCATGCACACATACATGCATATACACCTGCACATGGACACGCATACACGCACATACACACATGCATGTGTACATGCATACGTAGGTATCATCTCAGGTATGTGGATTCAAAATTCTGATGCAAACAAGAATAATCACAAAACAAGGTAGGGTGTCAACAAGTGAGAAGTGAGATGGAAGTTCTGGAATGTTCCAGAGACGATATGGGGAAGGTCCACACATCACATAAACATCTTACCCGTTTTAAACGTGATCATTCCTGCCAACATCGGCCTGGATTAAGATGATTTCATTGACATAAGGAACAGAAAATATAATACTTGTTCTAATGAGATTCTCTAACCATTAGATTATTTTCACAATGATAAGTAATCACTAAATAACTTTCTCTCAAGGGTCTAAAAATAAAAATAAGATAACAAAAGAAAGTCACAGTCCTGACAGGTTTATCATGCAAATCACAGCTGTGAAAATAAAGCATGTTTTTGACGCTATGCCCTCCTCAAATATGGGATTACAGGCTTGAGCCACCGTGCCCGGCCCGGTAATTCATTGTTATACCAGGTGGAAAAGTATATCATTTGGGGTACATGAAGTAAACATGTAAAGAGAAATGACCACACACACCCGAAACCAGGTCTCATTTCACAACTGTTTCCTACGTTAGATTTGCTTAATTTACTTCATGAGGTGCCTCGAGGAGAGAAAGCAGAGCTGGGATCTGCCCCGAGGCTGCTTCGGGAAGAGCTGGATGGGCACCAAGCCCCTCAGACCGAGGGCTGAGCTGCGTGGCTATGACCCCATCACTACGGCTCCCCAAGCGTGTGTCCCTGTGTGTCACGCAAACCCCTGCCACACAGATGACACACGCCACACGCCTGACACAGGCTCAGCACACAGGGAGCGATCAGTAAGTGGTGACTAGAGAGAAGTGACGGCCTTCAGCGTGGACGGAGAAAACAGGTCACAGACTCACAGAGGAAACGTCACAGATCCACAGACGGAGAAAACACCACAGACGCATGGACGAAGGAAACAGACCACAGACGCACGGAGGGAAGAAAAGCACCACAGACGCACGGAGGGAGGAAAAGCGCCACAGACGCACACATGGAGAAAACGCCACAGACGCACGGAGGGAGGAAAAGCGCCACAGACGCACGGAGGGAAGAAAAGCACCACAGACGCATGGACGAAGGAAACAGACCAAAGACGCACGGAGGGAAGAAAAGCACCACAGATGCACGGAGGGAGGAAAAGCGCCACAGACGCACGGAGAGAAGAAAAGCACCACAGACGCATGGACGAAGGAAACAGACCAAAGACGCACGGAGGGAAGAAAAGCACCACAGACGCACGGAGGGAGGAAAAGCGCCACAGACGCACACATGGAGAAAACGCCACAGACGCACGGACGAAGGAAACGCCACTGACGCGCGGAAGGAAGAAATGCCACAGACGCATGGATGGAGAAAACGCGACAGAGACACGCTTGGAGAAAACAGGCCAGAGACGCACGAATGGAGGAAACGCGCCACTGAGGCACGCACGGAGAAAATAGGCCACAGACGCACGAAGGGAGGAAACGCCACAGACGCACGAACGGAGGAAACAAGGCAGAGACGAGCACACACCAGTGTGGAACATGGGACAGGAACGTCCCGGCCATGCGCCGTCCACTCCCACTAGGGACTTCCCACCCCAGAGCACTCAGGATGGCTGTGGAGGTCCTTCCACCCACCCCAGAGGTGAAGCTGGGGAGCCAGAGATGAGCAGGTTCACGTCCATCAAATGCAGCTGCAATCCCTGTAGTAACTGGTGGTCACCATTAAACAGAAGGGCACCTCACTTGGAATAAAAGCACTCTGCATAAAAGAACTCAAGATTGGCCGGAGACTGCTTAGAAACCATCACAATCATTCTTGGTGGTGACAGCGAAGCTTCAAGAGTGGTCACTTTTCCTGTAGAAACGCCACAGAGGTGATTCCTGGAACTCATTTCGAATATTTCTTTCCCGGAAACCACACAACCAAGAGTTTAATAATGCCGTCTCTTGACCAGAAAGATTCAGATTTCTGATGAAACTAAACCCTGGCCAGCCTCCTGATTCTAGAAGACGCTGTACAGAAAAACTAACTCAATGGGGTTGCATTTCTTTTGTCATCCATGACACATAAAAAAAAAATTTTTATTTTATTTTATTTTATTTTTTTTGAGGCGGAGTCTCGCTCTGTCGTCCGGACTGGAGTGCAGTGGCCGGATCTCAGCTCACTGCAAGCTCTGCCTCCCGGGTTTGCGCCATTCTCCCGCCTCAGCCTCCCGAGTAGCGGGACTACAGACGCCCGCCACCTCGCCCGGCTAGTTTTGTATTTTTAGTAAGACGGGGTTTCACCGTGTTAGCCAGGATGGTCTCGATATCCTGACCTCGTGATCCGCCCGTCTCGGCCTCCCAAAGTGCTGGGATTACAGGCTTGAGCCACCGCGCCCGGCCAAAAAAAAAATTTTTTTAATATAAAAAAATGTAGGAATTGTACAGTGACTACCCATGTATCTACCCCCTGGATCACAGATTAGATGTTAAATGTAAAGTTCTAAAGGTTCCCAGCTAAGGAAATGTGCAGTGTAAGCCTCTACCTGGTTAGAACCAAGGGGAATGGAATGAGCTTTCCCCGGCCTTGCTGCTCAGCTGGGAGGGGCTGCCACAGCTCAGCCACCCCATCCCAGAGCACCCAGGATAGCTGTGGAGTTCCTGCCACCCACTCCAGAGGTGAGGCTGGATCCCCAATCATGGTGTTAAGAGTGAGCCAGCCGGGCGCGGTGGCTCAAACCTGGAATCCCAGCACTTTGGGAGGCCGAGATGGGCAGAACACGAGGTCAAGAGATCGAGATCATCCTGGCTAACATGGTGAAACTCCATTTCCACTAAAAAAAAATACAAAAACTAGCCAGGCGAGGTGGCGGGCGCCTGTAGTCCCAGCTACTTGGGAGGCTGAGGCAGGAGAATGGCATAAACCCGGAAGGCAGAGCTTACAGTGAGCTGAGATCTGGCCACCGCACTCCAGCCTGGGCAACACAGCGAGCCTCCATCTCAAAAAACAAAACAAAACAAAAAAAAGAGTAAGCCAGCCTTTAGAGGCCATGTGGTCTATACTTGAATAGAAAACGTTCCAGGAAACCAAAGATTCCAATGCCTGTGGTGAATTCTGAACCATTTGAAACCCAGGCTCCTCATCTATATAAAGAGAACAATGCTCTCTCCCGGGAAAGCATTTCAGAAGGACGAAAAAGGATCCACATGAGAGCAGCTGAAAACTACAAGGCACCTGCAATTATAAGATTTTTTTTATATCTTTGTTTTAAGGAATGTCAGCATTCTAAATATTGCACTTCATTCCACATCACCTTTCAGGAGCAAATCATAACGATCAAAACTATCGGCAGAATCCCTACCAGCTCAGTCACCGCGTGCTTCTTCTCCCTGCACGAGAATTCCTGCAGAACGATGGGACCATCCAAGAATGGCTCCCTGCCATCATGTGCCCATACTCCTTCCCCAGGGAGATATTCCTGTACTCATGGGGCATGGGAAACCTGTATAACGCCACCAGAAAGTCCTTGTTTGACTTACACACTTCCCAGAAGGGCTGATTTTATCCAGAATCCGAACTGTGTCAAACACTAAACCTAAGAAATCATCAAGAAACCAAGGAAATGTAAGGCCATCTCCTGTCCCGGGTGCATGGCTACTAGGGAAGAAAGAGAAAATGAGACATGAAAGGAAACTTTTAAGATATTCAGACCATCACTGGATGATTCCAGGAACCCATTACAGATCATTGCTGTTCCTAATAACAGGAAAGAAATTCTAAAATTCCAACAGGCATGGTGAGTCCCTCACTTGCATGAAATCAAAATAATAATCCATCACTCTCTTCAAAAGGACAAAAGAAAAACTCTACTTCCTCTTCAGATTAATTTGTGTACAAATAACTTAAGTGAGAAAATCTTAACGTCTGGACTGTGATATCCATAGCAAAATAACCCCAAGCTTCCCAATTAAAAGATATAGACGGGCTGAGTGGATTTAAAACAAGAAAAACCAGCTATATGCTGCCTACAAAAATTCACTTCAGCCGTAAAGACACACATAGACTAAATGTAAAGGGATGGAAAAACGTGTTCCACATTAATGGAACTCCAAAGTGAGCAAGAGTAGCTATATTTATTTCAGACCAATCACAATTTAAGTCAAAAACTGTAAAAAGGAGACAAAAAGGTAATTATGTAATAAAGAGATCAACACAGCAAGAGGATATAACAATTACGAGTATATGTGCACCCAACAAAAAAGCACCCAGATATATAAAGCAAATATTAGTAGATCTAAATAGAGAGAGAGGTCTGGCGTGGTGCCGCACGCCTGTAATCCCAGCACTTTGGGGGGTGGAGGCAGGTGGATCACCTGAGGTCAGCAGTTCAAGACCAGCCTGGCCAACATGGTGAAACCCTGTCTCTACTAATACAAAAAATGAGCCCAGCATGGTGGCACATGCCTGTAATCCCAGCTACTTGGGAGGCTGAGGCAGGAGAATCACTTGAACTCGGGAGGTGGAGGTTGCAATGAATTGAGATTGCACCTCTGCACTCCAGCCTAGGCAACAAGAGCAAAACTCCGTCTCAAATATATATACACACACATATATCTACACACACACACAAACACACACACACATATATATAGAGAGAGAGAGAGAGTGAGAGGGAGAGACCAACACAACAATAGTAGGGGCTTCAAAACCCCACTGTCAGCACTGGAGATCATCTAGACAGAAAATAACAACAAAATATCAAGTTGAAAGTACAGTGTAGACCAAATGGACCTAACAGACATTTACAGAACATTTCATCCAACAGATACAAAATGCACATTCTTCTCCTCAGCACATGGAACATTCTCTAGAATCAACCACATGCTAGGCTACAAAAGATCTCAATACATTTTTTAAAATTGAAATAACATCCAGGATATTCTCAGACTGTAACAGAATAAAGCTATATATCAACAAAGGAACAGCACTTCTTCTCAAAGAAGACATTTATGCAGCCAATAGACACATGAAAAAATGCTCATAATCACTCGCCATCAGAGAAATGCAAATCAAAACCACAATGGGATACCATCTCACACCAGTTAGAATGGCGATCATTAAAAAGTCAGGAAACAACAGGTGCTGGAGAGGATGTGGAGAAATAGGAACACATTTACACTGTTGGTGGGACTATTAACTAGTTCAACCATTGTGGAAGACAGTGTGGCGATTCCTCAAGGATCTAGAACTAGAAATACCATTTGACCCAGCAATCCTATTTTTGGGTATATACCCAAAGGATTATAAATCATGCTGCTATAAAGACACATGCACACGTATGTTTATTGCGGCACTATTCACAATAGCAAAGACTTGGAACCAACCCAAATGTCCATCAATGACAGACTGGATTAAGAAAATGTGGCACATATACACCATGGCATACTATACAGCCATAAAAAAGGATGAGTTCATGTCCTTTGTAGGGACATGGATGCAGCTGGAAACCATCATTCTCAGCAAACTATCACAAGGACAGAAAACCAAACACCGCATGTTTTCACTCATAGGTGGGAAATGAGTAGTGAGATGACTTGGACACAGGAAGGGGAACATCACACACCGGGGCCTGTTGTGTGAAGGGAGGGGGAAAGGATAGCATTACGAGATATACCTAATGTAAATGACGAGTTAATGGGTGCAGCACGCCAACTTGGAACATGTATACATATGTAGCAAACCTGCACATTGTGCACATGTACCCTAGAACATAAAGTTTAATAAACAAACAAACAAACAGAAAACAAATCAACAACAAGGAGAACTTTCAAAACTGTATAAATACATAGAAATTAAACAACGTGCCCTTGAATAGCCAGTGGGTCAATGAAGAAATTAAGAAGGAAATTAAAAAACTTCTTGAAATAATTGAAAACAGAAACACAACATATCAACGCCTATGGTATACAGCAAAAGCAGTATTAAGAGGAAAGTTTATAACAATAAACTGCTACATTTAAAAAACAGATTTAAAATAAACAACCTAACAATGAACTGCAATGAGCTAGAAGAGCAACAACAAATCAAATCCAAAAGTGGTAGAAGAAAAGAAATAATAAAGATCAAAGAGGAAGTAAATCATATTGAAACTAACAAATATGAAAGATGAAGAAAAAAATGTTGGTTTTTTGAAAAGATAAACAAAATAGTCAAACCATTAGCTACACTAAGAAAAAAAAGAAATTCCAAATAAATAAAATTAGAAACAGAAAAGGAGAATTACAGTTGGTACCACAGAAATACAAGGGATCATTAGAGACTATTTTTAACAACTGTATGTCAACAGATTGGAAAACCTAAAGGAAATGGATCAACTCCTGGACATGTACAACTTACCAAGATGGAACCAAGAAGAAACGGAAATCCTAAACAGAACAATAATGAGTAACATGTATGACTATGTAATAATAAAAAGTCTCCCAACAAAGAAAATCCCAGAACTAGGTGGCTTCACAGCTGAATTCCATACATTTTTATTTCAATTCTTCTCAAACTATTCCAAAAATATTGAAGAGGAGGGAATTCTGCCAAGTTCATTCTTCAAGGTCAGCATTACCCTGATACCAAAATAAGACAAGGACACAATAAAAAGAGAAAACTATACGTCACTACCCCTGATGAACACAGATGCAAAAATCCTCAACAAAATACTAACAAACTGAATCCAACAGGAAATCAAAAAGATTATACACCATGATCAAGTGGGGTTTACCCCAGGATGCAAGGATTGCTCAATAAACACAAATCAATAGACACACTACATCACATCAACAGAATTAAGGACAAAACCATATCATTTCTATAGATACAGAAAAAGCTTTTGATAAAATTCAACGCTGCTTCATGATAAAAAGTCTCAACAAACTAGGCACCGAAGGAAACATACCTCAACACAATAAAGGCTATATGTGACAAACCCACAGCTAACATAATGGTGAATGGGGAAACACTAAGAGCTTTTTCTCTGACATCTGTAACAAGACAAGGGCGCCCTCTTGTGCCACTCCTATCCAACACAGCACTGAACGTCCTAGTCAAGAGCAGTTACGCAAGAGAAAGAAATCAAGGGCACCCAAAGTGGAAAGGAGGAACTCTAATTGTCTGTTTTCAGACAATATGCTCTTATATATTAAAAAAAAAAAAAAAGACTCCAGCAAAAATCCCTTTGAACCGATAAACAAATTCAGTAAAGTTGCAGAATACAAAATAAACATATAAAACTCAGTAACATTTCTATAGACTAACAATGAGCCAGTGGAAAAAGAAATCAAGAAAGCAATCCAATTTAGCTACAAAAATATCAAATAAAACTAAAAATACCTCAGAAGAAGTCTAACCAAGAGGGTTGAAGATCTCTATGAGGAAAATGATATTCTACCCTCTGAAGGTAGAACACTGGAATCTAGAGACAGGAAAGGGCGGCGGGAGGGCAGAAAGGGAGAGGTTGGCTAATGGATCCAAAACTACATCTAGATAGTAAAAATGAGGTTTAGTGTGCTATAGCCTTGTAGGGTGACTATAGTTTATAATTATTGTATATTTTCAAGCAGCTCGAAGAGAGGATTTTAAATATTCCCAGCATTCAGAAATCACAAATGTTTGAGAAGATGGACATGCTAATTACCCTCATTTGCTAATTACACATGATAAACATGTATTGAAATATCACACTGTATCCCATGGATATGTACCATAACGTGTCCATTAAAAATAATAGTTGTTAAAAACCCAAGGGCCATTTCTCATTTGTCCTATGTCAATGTCGTGGTCCATAGGTGGAGACCTAGCCATTTGCAAGTAAGACTATAGTCACTTGAGCTGAAGGCAAATGAATTGTCACAAAAACTACCACTGGCACCAAGTCTTCTTTGCAGAATTTCCTGCCCACAGCACTGCCACAGTCACTGTGGGCAGGAAAGACACACTAGCAACCAAGTTTCAACCCCAGCACAGTGGATGCTTTTATTTCTCTGGTTTGGAATAAGTGTGTGTTCATAACTTACATTTACTCCAACTGTCCCCTTGCTTAAATAGTTCCTTAAGGATGACTTCCTGTTACTAAACTCCAACAGCTTCTGAGCATCCATTATATTCTCCAAAGTCAATAAAAAGAGAAAATGTGTTGAAAGCCTGATAATGTTCACTTAAGAATCCAGCACGATGTACCGCTTGAAATGGCCACTCCCCCTTGTTCCTTTACATGACTTTTAAAGTTGGCCGGGCGCGGTGGCTCAAGTCTGTAATCCCAGCACTTTGGGAGGCCGAGACGGGCGGATCACGAGGTCAGGAGATCGAGACCATCCTGGCTAACATGGTGAAATCCCGTCTCTACTAAAAATACAAAAAACTAGCCGGGCGAGGTGGCGGACGCCTGTAGTCCGAGCTACTCGGGAGGCTGAGGCAGGAGAATGGCGTAAACCCGGGAGGCAGAGCTTGCAGTGAGCCGAGATTGCGCCACTGCACTCCAGTATGGGTGACAGAGCGAGAGTCCGCCTCAAAAAAAATAATAAAAATAGGCCGGGCGCGGTGGCTCAAGCCTGTAATCCCAGCACTTTGGGAGGCCGAGACGGGCGGATCACGAGGTCAGGAGATAGAGACCATCCTGGCTAACACTGTGAAACCCCGTCTCTACTAAAAAATACAAAAAACTAGCCGGGCGAGGTGGCGGGCGCCTGTAGTCCCAGCTACTCGGGAGGCTGAGGCTGGAGAATGGCGTAAACCCGAGAGGCGGAGCTTGCAGTGAGCTGAGATTCGGCCACTGCACTCCAGCCTGGGCGACAGAGCGAGACTCCGTCTCAAAAAAAAAAAAAATAATAATAATAATAATAATAATAATAATAAAATAAAGTAACCCAAGTTATTACACATAATTGAAGCCATAATTTCTGCAATACCATTAGGTCCACAGAGGGTGGGGCCAGGGGACTTCAAAGTCTGTTTCTGAATTTTTTTTAAAAAAGGAAAGCTTATGAGAGTGGATAATGAAAATAAATATTCACACAACTCGAAACAGGGGATGGTGACACATAAAGCTCCAGCCTGGCACAGGTGTCCAGCCAGTGAGGGTGGGGACACAGACTCATACGGTCCCCACAATCCCCCAGAAGTGCCACAGACATGTGGGTGACCTGAGACAGAGCCAGGCTCCGAATTCCAGGAGTTGTCTGGCTCTTGTGCACCCCATGTGGTCCACGGTGCACGATGATGCCCCACGTCACCAGTCCCGATGCAGAACACAAGAATGCCCCATGTCACCAGCCCCCTCTGCAAAACATAGCCCGAAGGTGCCAGCCCAGCCTCCTACACATCCTGGCCACCAAGGCACTGCCCTCCAGGAAGGAGGACCCCAGAGGTCGTGACAGGGTGAGGTTCGGCTCTTCATCATCCCTGAGCAGAGGGGAAAGTCCCAGCAGACATTTGGGGAGCCTCTACAGGTGGCTCTGGGACTCTGAGCAGAGGTTCAAAGATGTCCCCAGATACGCCAGACTCAAACCTAAAACAGGCCATTCTTCCAGATATACCCAGACTGGAACCTATAGAGGCCATCCTTCCTAGCTTTCCTCTGGAAAAGCAGGCTTAAAAGAGTATCGACTAAAAGGGACCACCAGGAAGAGGGAAGTCCTATCTTTAAAAAAAGAAAGATTTTTTTTAAAAAAGAGGCATTGAGGCTCTGACCCATGTGAGCACAGAGTACGTGCTCGGCAGCATCTGTCAGAGCAGAGCAAGCACACACATGCTCTCCATACACTGTGCTCCCGGCCCCCGTGCTCCCCGCACCCATGCTCCCCGCACCCGTGCTCCCCACCCCTGTGCTCCTCACACCCGTGCTCCCCACACCGACGATCCCCACACCCACGATCCCCACACCTATCTATCCTCCCCATGCCTATGCTCCCTGCACCCGTGCTCCCCGTACTGTGTTCCCTGCGACCATGTCTGCTCCTCCAGCTCTCTTCCACTGATTTCCTCTGTACGTCCCTCTTGATAGTCACTGTCACCTCGAATCACCTGACTAAATGGAGGTAAAGAAAATGTCTAGAGTAGCACTTTGGAGGACAGAGTGGAAGTGGCTGTTTACCAAGCAGGGCTATGACATGAGCGCATCTGAATCCCATTAATCCTGACGGTCAGTTGATTAGCCCTGTTCAGCAGCTGGGGACACTCAGGTGCAGAGGGACGGGCTTGCTTACCCCGGACGATGCTGACAGTGTGGGCTCAGCCCAGTCCCACAGCCACCAGGAGGAGACTCCCGAGTGGGCAGGCGCGCAGGTACAGCCCAGAGAATGCCTGGGACCCTGGCACAGACTCCTTAGGAAGGAAACAGAGAAAGGTCCACAGAGACTCAAGCAGTACAGAAGAAGGTCACCCATAAGTTAAAAATAGATGTTTGTGCTTTATTGTCCCAGCGTGCTACAAATCCAGCTCGCTCACACGAACGGCCTGACGTGAGCCCGGCCTCCTTCAGCACTGGGCTAAGCGAGAGCCGCACCTGCCCCTCTCCCGACAATAGCAGGCTCGGCAGCAGTTCGTCAACGTACTTGACACCCTTCTGTGAGGATTAAGCTACACTCTGTAGACACTGGGTAAGTTTAATCCCGACACAGCTAACCGTGTGGATCTGCAGTGAACAAACAACTTACTTTGGATGATTCTGTCACTGACAAAGACCCTGAATCTCCCAGTAAAGCTTAGTGACACGACTTACCTTTCTGTTTTCATTTCAGGTACACTGGCCCATAAGGTCTAGTTTACCTGCTGATAATGCCTTGCAAAGACCACCAGGGGGCCCCACACCATTTTCAGCTTCATGGGGACATGAATTTCCCTTTGATGACAAAGATGATGGGGAAATAAAACAAGGATCCAAAACAGATGCCTGTGTGTTTCCTGGGAGTGATAAGGCCAGGAACTGCCGCTCTGTGTCAGGTGAGGGAGTAACAGAGAGAATGGCACCAACTCCTGAGACAGGACCTGAGCATGGTGCAGCCACCGCCTGTGGCCACGGAATTTCCAGGGAATGCAGACCCCAGTTGCATGGTACAGCCACCATCTGCGACCACAGAAATTCCAGGGAAGGCAGACCCTCAGTCACATGGTACAGTTACCATTTGCGGCCACAGAAATTCCAGGGACCGCAGACCCTCAGACACATGGTACAGCCACCATCTATGGCCATGGAAATTCCAGGGAACACCGATCCTCATTCCCATGGTACAGCCACCAACTATGGCCACGGAAATTCCAGGGAACATAGACACCAGTTGCGTGATGCAGACACCACCTGCAGCCACAGAAATTCTGGGGAATGCTGACTCCAGTCGCATGGTGCAGCCACCACCTGTGGCCATGCAAATTCTGGGGAATGCAGGCCCCAGTCTCTAAAGTGTTATTTGTTTTATGAACTTGACTGCAGTGAATGTGGAAGAGTTTCTCTCTGTGCAGAGCTCAGTATCCAGAAGGGAAGTCGGCCCTAGGAATGCCTTCCTCCTCTTCAGAGCTCAGGGCCCAGGGCTGACGCCCTTGGGAGGGGTCCTTGTTCAGCAACTGTGCCTATGGAGGGTTTGGCAACAGTCACCGTGCACCTCCAAGGAGCGGAGACTACAACAGGGAGCCAGAGACCAAGCTCTGCTCAGACAACAGTGAGCTGATGGCCTTCCACTCTAAGTTCAACAGGGACCCAGAGACCAAGCTCTGCTCAGACAACAGTGAGCTGATGGCCTTCCACTCTAAGTTCCAACTGCACGGAGTGTGTATTCCATGAATGCTTGTTAAATGAATGATTCATGTAAGGTCGTCTGTGCTGACCTTTGCTGGTCTGCTGACTGTGGGCTTCAGAGCATAGACCTCATTCCTGGAGCAGCCAGTTCTTCCCAGAGTGAGGGCTGCTGGAGTTTGGACAAAGTGCAGGGCTTCTGTCCTGCAGAAACGTGCTCAGGACCCTGCGCTGGGCACGCTGGGGGCCTCTCCAGCAGGAGATCCCCAGTCCTGACCTTGCAATACCAGTGAACCCCAGGGGAGTCCCAAGTGCTCAAAATCAAGTAAATGTCCGTTGTGATTGAACATATCCATTTTAGAAGAAAGGGCAGATTGCCACCTCCCTCCTCAAACTAGGGACCATAGATCGATCCACGGCCCTAACTGAGCCTCTGCCTTAAATCCTGCTAAAACTACCAGCCAAACACTCAAATTTACATTAGAGTTAAAGGAAAAAAACAAACTAACCCAAACACCTGTAAGAAATGGTCAAGTAACCTGTGATACATCAACCCAAAGATTAAACATTAAAACAATGAAGTAGCAAGATATTAAAAGAATATAAACTCTATGTACATCATGGCTCAAGGTTCTAAAATTACACAGAGACAAATGGAATGGAAGAGGGATAGGTTTACAGATACATATTTTATTTTTTAATTTTTAATATTACTCCTCTAATGTATGATTTGACTAACCAGATGATAATTCAGCCAAAAAAAAAAATCAAGTATGCCTATAGAAAAATATGTAAAGAATCCTTCTCTCTGATGCCAATGGAATTAGTTTGGGTCTGGCCCACAGTCTTCAATCTTTTAATGAAGACACAAAAACGATCTTTCAAGCTTCTAGAAAAAAAAAAAGAAAATATTTAAAACCAGGACCCCAGAAAAAAAGGACCCGCTGTGTATCACAGCGTCTCTCCACGCCTCTCCACCCCGGACAGTGCTCCCTCTTTCCCCATTTTCATACCTACTGCACAAAGCACTTAGTAAAGAACTATCTCAATTCATGAGTCGCACAGCACAAAGGGCCGATGTCGCTGCCAAACATACCCTGCAGCCCCAAAACGAAGCAGCAACCCCCAGTGAAGGAAGAATGAGAGGCTGCTGGTCGTAATTTTTTTTTTTTTTTTTTTTTTGAGACGGAGTCTTGCTCTGTCGCCCGGGCTGGAGTGCAGTGGCCGGATCTCAGCTCACTGCGAGCTCCCCCTCCCGGGTTAACGCCATTCTCCTGCCTCAGCCTCCGGAGTAGCTGGGACTACAGGCGCCCACCACCTCTCCCGGCTAGTTTTTTGTATTTTTTAGTAGAGACGGGGTTTCACCGTGTTAACCAGGATGGTCTCGATCTCCTGACCTCGTGATCCGCCCGTCTCGGCCTCCCAAAGTGCTGGGATTACAGGCTTGAGCCACCGAGCCCGGCCGGTTGTAATTTTAAATCTCAGAACTCAATGTCTTTGCACTTTCCTGCTTTGTTGGTTTCAGGGGCTTATTAAGATTAACCCCCCTACTGGATATTGAAGAAAAAAGCAGGACGGCTGTGCAGGCTTCGAAGAGGCAGAGCCCTCGTTCCGCGGCCACCGCTGTCTTTCAACCCACAGCAGACGGGTTAACAAATTAGTCTCCCTTAGAGGGCACTGTTTATGATCATCGCGAACAAATGGATGCAATTGCTTCTTTTGAGATGTAGCAAGTTTGGGGCCCTCAGCAGAAAAAACAAACAAGCAAAAAAAAAAAAACAGGGCACTGGCACAATAGTCATAACCTCTGCGTGACACACACACAGAAGGAAAATTAAAGCCGTGGAGGCGAAGGCGTTCGGAAAGGGAAGGTGGAAGCAGGAAGGACGCCCACAGAATAGAGTGGTCAGAAACCGACCACGTCACCAAAGGGCGCCTTAGACGGTCCAGAGGACAAAATGCCCCTCTTTCCAGGGTAAACACCCATTTGCCAAACTAAGCCAGTGACCACAAGCAAGAGTTTGCGTTTTTTTTAAGGCGTCGAGTAACGATGAGAAGAGCAAGAAATGAGCTTAATAATGGGACTGACAGGGCCCTGGGCTGGTGACTCAGTTGATGTGCACAGCATCAAAACCCGGGTTCCTCAATGCGCTCCCTCTGCAGTTCAGGACAGCACTACAACTCACCCCATAAATCACTGCTTAAAAAAGCAGTTCTAAAAAAAGAGACGACCCATTTGAAAGCAGCTGGAGGAGGACGACAGAGAGTGACTCTCAGAATCCAACTGCTTGTAGCCTCGGAATCATAACAAGAATATGAAACTAGCGGGTCCAGTGTGAGGCAGAACAGAGATGCTGTCACGGCTCTCAGGGGGCTGAGCGGGAAGCCCATGGCTCAGTGCCCACAACGCCCCTAATGGTGCCCGGAGCAGCCCACAGGCCTGTGTCCTTCGTGTGGGTTCACCTTCCTAGTTTCCTGGGTACATTCAATGTATAGCCTTTATTCGCCAAGAAAAGAACATTCAAATCAAACTACTGTCATAACTGAAGGACTCTTAACACTCCAGTCCACACGTTCAAAAGCCCACAAATATCAGTGCTGCCACTGTGCAGGTAACAATGTTTTGGATGCATCATGCACGTAACCAGTAACGATGTTTTCATGTTTTCCCTAGCCATCTCATTCAGGATACTTAAATATCTGTGACGACTTGACACTTAGTTATCTGTGACTTTCAGATAGATTTCACAAGGCTACCTGGCCAAGAAGGCCTCACCCTCCTGATCCCTGGCACAGGCGCCCCTACGTGCCCCTGGGGCCTGGGGCGCGCACTCTCCATCACCTCCCGCTCTTCAATGTTAAATGTCCTCCCGGGGCGCCTGCGTCGTGGGCCCAGGCTCTGGCCCCTCCTGGAGAGCCATTTCCACATTACAGGGCAGGGGAAGCCCAGAGCCCGCGCCGCGGCACCGCTTACATCCCGGAGTTCCCGCTTTCTGGTCCTTCCCATCCACGGAGGCTGGCGGGGAGGGTCTGGGACCCATTTTAGTTTTCAGTTTTGTCACAAGCCGGAAGGTAACATCACATGCGAGAGCAAGAAACCCTTTTTGTAAATCTTCCAGCGGAAACGCGAGGGGCTGCCGGACCGCCTCGGAGACGCCAGGCAGGAACCCAGAGCACCCCCGCCGCGTCCTGCACTGCAGCAGCCGGGACCCCGCCCACACCGCGCGGGGCACGAGGCGACAGGAGGCGTGCGGGGACCCGGCCGTTTCTTTCTCGACATGCTGCGTGGTGGCGTGGGGCGGAGTTGGGGGCCGGGGGGCCACTTAGGGAGTGATCGCGCTGTACCCTCGCTTCGGAGGGGAAGCCCGGCCCCGTCCTACAGCTCAGACGCAGAACGACCCCCGAGGGCGCTCCAGGCGACCCCCTCTGCCAGGCTCCATTTAAAACATAAACCGGAGGGGATGAAAAGCTCACTATCTTCCGGATGGAGGTTCCTACCGCCATGTCCCTTCCTCCTCCGCCCCACCCGGCAAGGACCCCGGGGCTGCCTTGCCGGCTCACGCTGCCCCGCACGTACCCCTGCCCTGCCGCTCCCGGGCACCAGCTTCGACCCAGTTCTCCCGATCGCTTCCCCGCTCTTCTCCCCGGTTCTTCCCATCGCTTCTCCATCTTTCCCCGGGTCCTCCCGTCGCTTCCCCCCTCTTCTGCCCTGTCCCCCCATCGCCTTCGCCCTGTTCTCCCTCTCTCCGTCCGTCCCTCCCTCGCCGCCTGGGGGGGGACGCGCACCTTGAGCATCCCCGCCGCTGGTCAGCACGCCGATGGCCTTGCCGGCCCCGGAGAGGTGCTCCAGGAACTTCCGCAAGGAGCCCTTGCGGGCGCGGGAGTCGTCCGCGTCCATGGCGAGGAGGCCGAGGGGAGTCGTTAGTCCGGGTGCGTGGCAGGCAATGGGGACCCCGCCCGCGCGCACCGGACTCGGAACTGCTGCCCCGCCCGCGCCGCCGCCCGGCGCCAGCGCCAATGGGCGGTGACGGGCGGAGCCCGAGAGCAAGGGAGGGGCTGCGGGGGCGGGGGCGCGGCTCCGGGCAGGAGCAGGGAAAGGGGAGGGAAAGCACAGAGGCTGGCGGAGGGGGGAGGGGGGAGGGTGTGGGCAGAGCACCTACGCGGGAGTCGTCGTATGTGGGGGCCGCGCTAGCGGTGGGGGAGGTCGCAGATGCGGGGATACTGCCACAGGTGGGCGGGGTCCCTGCGGGTGGGGCCGCGTTGCTGGTGCGCGAGCCTCGCGGGTGGGTTGGAGGACTCTGGTTGGGGGCTTTAGAGATGCCCGGAGAGCCACAGGTGGGGGCAGGGGCAGCGTCCGGGGGAGGGGAGACCGGAGGGGGGCGAGGTCACAACGTTTGCTGGGTGCGCCATGGCGGGGCGGAATAGAACGCGGGGAGCATCTCCCGGGGGGCAAGGGCGACCGTGAGTGGGCGCGAACGCCGGGGCGGGTGGAAACTCCGCACTTGCTGGGAGCGCCCATGGCGGGGCGGGATGGAATTGGGGCGCGGAGACCCTACCTGGACGTGGAGGCTCGCGGCAGGCCCGGATGCTCCTGCTGTTGTCGGCGCCGAGCCCGGCCGCTCGCACAGCTTCTTGTTGGCCACAGGATTCCTCCGGGGACTGCTCTGAGAGCCCAGGGGCGCGCCTTCCTCGATCGCCGCCCCCACGTTTTCTCTGCAGCCTGAAGTCGGGAAGGACGCACGGAGAGTGGATCCTTCAGGTGGTGGGAAAAGCTGAGCGCGGCGGGCTTAGCTACGACGAAACTGAGATTTCCCGAGCCCATGGGGGCTGTGGCACTCCTGGGCCATCGGCCCGGCCCTCTGGGAGAAGAAGCCTTGGGGTGGAGGAGGGTATCGGGGCGCGACCCTCACAAACGCCTGGGCGCGCGAAAGTCAGAGTGGGGTAGGAGGAGGCGCAACAGGACTGGCCTGGCGGGGAGGCGGGACGACCCTTCCTCCCCACGGACACGCACGCTGCTGTACACTGTGCCGACCTTGGCTGACTTCACCGGCCAACTCCACGTGCTGAAATATGCACATGCAATGCGCTGTGCGGTTGTCCATCCACAGCTTAACAGCCTGGTGCCAGTTCCCCTGCGAAGAGAGAGGGGGCAGCCCCCACAAAAGCATGGGCTTATGGGGCCCCGGTTCCTTCAGTGCTCTCCCCACGAAGTAGGGCTGCCAAACGGCCCCACTCGAGGGCTTACCGGAGGATGGTCCTGCGCAGTGGGTGTTTGTTGAACAGATAAGAGACAACAAAAGAGACTAAGAAGAGGTTTGTTCTATGAACCCTTGAAAGTGAAGCAATCGCCGAGGAGAGTTTCGCCAAAGGGCAATCCTGGGGAAAAGATGGAGAGGCAAGGATTTTTCTTGGATGTGTGCCTCATCCTGGGGCTCATCCCGCTGAGCATCAAATATTCATTGCAAAAGAGGAAAAAAAAATATGCTGCGGACAATGCTGGATGTCTGCTCTCCCCCATGGCCAGAATTAACGGGGAAATTCCTAATCCCTCGTGGTCCTCAGAATCACCTGTCCTATGCACACCCCCACCAAACCACTGAAGTCCAGTTTCTGGGAGCGCAGCCAGGGAATGTGTATTTTTAATCAAACCACCTAGGTTACTCTGATGAGTGCAAAGTCAGAGAGCGCTGCTCTCATGCACTGAGACTGAGCATTATTCTAGTAATAAAAAAGGAGAGGAGTATCCTGGGTGTCTTAAGGTGGCAGTTGAGTGGCCTTTGCCTTCTGGCGGGCAGGAAAGCAGACCGAGGCTCTAAGCACCTGCACCCACCGCTGGGCTCAGGATCTGTGCTGGAGAATAGAAGGGCTAATTTAATTATTCATGCCTTTTTAGAGCATATTACATGTGGAGAAGGTGGGGCACACTGAGTTTTATTTCAACCAAATACCCCTTATCTCCTTATACAATTGATATTTTTATATTGAACATTAGGGGATTGGTCATTTGTCATCAGATTGTCTATAATACAGAAAACGATAGACACAACCTAACAGTTCAAACATGATGAGTTAAATAAGTAATGGTAAAAATAGACGCTACAATAATATTTAGTGCTGTTACCGCTACGAAGATAAGTGTCTACTGACATGGAAATATGTTCAGGACGTATAAATAAGTGAAAAGGCAGGCCTAGACACAGTGCGAGCGTGTGCGTGCGAGTGTGTGTGTGTATGAGTCTGCATACATGTGTAAATGTTTCTGAGCATTTTATTTCCTTTCTTTTGTTTAGTATAGGTAATGCCATTTTTCTCTCCGATGAACAGGTATTGTTTAGGGAATAAAAATAGTTAATTAAAAACAATAAAATTTAGAGTGTCAAGACCCCTAAGGTTACGGATTTTGTTCAAAAGTTTGTCTGTATATAAGGGCTTGGGTCAGGATGGTCACTGACGGTCCTCACACATCTGTTCTTATGAGTTTGGCCCATTGCTCAGTCAGTCAGGGAATTAACATATGTTAATATATACCTGTACGTAAGATGGAAAAGAATAGCTATGACTCTTTTTTTTTTTTTCACAAGTCATGTATTTTAATGGTGCTAAAACTAGAGGTTTGCTTTTTTTTTTTTTTTTTTTTTACATACTTGGCCTTAGCAATGAATCCTCTAATTCAACAGGAAGATATTCTCATGTGCGTCCGTGTGAAGAGACCCCCAGACAGGCTTTGTGTGAGCAACATGGCTGTTTATTTCACCTGGGTGCAGGTGGGCTGAGTCCGAAAAGAGAGTCAGCAAAGGGAAATAAGGGTGGGGCTGTTTTATAGGGTTTGGGTAGGTAAAGGAAAATTACAGTCAAAGGGGCGTTGTTCTCTGGTGGGCAGGAGTGGAGGTCACAAGGTGCTCAGCGGGGGAGCTTT
>NW_022681207.1:0-21799 GCF_009764315.1 Trachypithecus francoisi | reverse complement strand
TTGCCTGATTAGGTTCTTTTATTGGACTCTGAAGTTATAAGAATGATAGCTTAAATCTCCCATTGAATAGAGACAGAGAGGACAGTCAAAGTCATTTTGAATATACAATATAATAACTTGCTCATTAGTTATCAAGAAGCTATAATTAGGAATGTCCTTTTGAGTACTGAATATTTTAGGCTAAAACACTGTTTACATCATACTTTATGTATGCCAAGTAAAGTCTTTACATGAGATGGTCCAATCAAGGAATGCCTTGGTCAACTTCTTATGACTGTAACCATGAGCTATGTGAGTTTTCTCTAATCTCTACTTCCAGCTGTGCCATGCAAATCCAACCTGCAAGAAATTGCAGAACTAATTTTACTAAATACTTACTTTCACAATGATGTTCCTATATAGGGATAAACATGAAACTCTTAGACTTATATTCAAGATATATTGTGAATCGGTTTTCATTCTGTCTTTTTATGCATTACATCTTATATGTTAATAAAAGTACTGGTAGATTTTTCCAAATGATGACAAGTTTCTGTATTTCCTGCTGTTTTTGTAAGACTATTTTTGCTTTAGAAGACTTTCTCAACAATACTCAGATAATATAACTATGTACACAAAAATCAATCCATCGACTAATCCAATAAATCTTTAAAGTCTGTGAAGCATTTTTGTATACATATTTTCAGGTGTTCCTCAAAACCCTTTATAAGGTATGTTGGATGGGGGTGAATATGAGATTATTTGGAGCAGATTTGACAGGAAATAAATATTAGAAAATGCTGAGGAGGATGAGCCTTTTGGCAAAACATATCATTGTTTCTCTCTTTTCCTTCCTACTAGAATTAAAAAAGATAGAAAGCAGGAGCTAACTATCCGTAACCTTATAACCTTCCTGGCAACTAAAAGGTTAAAATTCAAGACAGAAGTAAATGAAAGAAGAAGTTGAGGCAAGATTTTTACGTAAAGACATCACTTTATGACTGGCAGAGAGAAAATGACTACAAAGCCCAGACAAATACCCAGACGTGCTCTGAAAGAGTGACTGTCTTTGTTTATTTAGAACACTAATATAAACTTGGAAAGAGGAAGAAACAGTAATCTCCTTAGGCATTACACTGCTATAAAGAGAAAAAAAAAGTACATGTCCCAAATTAAAGAAAAAGTGAAGCAACTCCATTTCTACCTGTAGTGCCAACCCCATGACATCTCAATTCTTCACAACGTTGGCTTTCAATGTGGAAATAATTTATTGAGGGTGAATTTTATGTCACTATGTTTGAAGAAAAACATACAAAGACACTCTTGCCCTGCAATGACTTCCTGCAAAACTCAGAAATACCCTCCTGTCTATGCCTCTCTTCCACAGAGGTATCCCAGATGCCTTCTTTGTACAAACAGCTGCATTTGTATGCTCAGATGTATAATTTAAAAATCAGACTGCACTCTTCAGAAAATTCCCAAGAATAAGAGTTTAACTGGAAATTTTTTATCGATTTTAAGATCCTGGAGCCTGTGATCCAAGTACACATCAAGTGACGCCAAGAAATCAGGAGGAAAAATGATGAGTAAGCTGTATGTGATGGGCATGAACAGTTAAAGAGTGAAGCCTGCTCCAGAACATGAAAATCTGTACTAGAATCACATGGATCTTTGGTAATGAGGATATGTATAGTAATTACATCACAGTAAACACAAAGGTAATATCTTTAAAATAATGATGATGTAATTTTAAGATGATGATGAGGTTAGAAGATATACTTCCTGGCCTTCCTTGAGAAGTTAGCCTGGTTTCAGATAAAGGGAGAATTCAAATATCTAATTCCCACTAAAAGGGAAACATACAGGAAAGCTAGAGCTCTTTATTAGTATAATATTTACTAATTCATTAAGTGTATCTATTAAGTGGAGCACTATTCTATGCATCAGAAGTATAGAAATGAGCAGATTTGTGCAACAGAGCTTCATACACAAATAGTAGTAGAAATAAGCAGACATAAAAACCAGACAAAATAGAAATAAACAATTTGGTGCATATAAAGAACAATGTTTATGGTGAAAGGAATGAACTTATATTAACTGTGTAACTGCAGAAGGAGAACTTGATAGTACTAGGATTTGAAGTAATGAATAAATGTGGAATAGCTTTAAGAAATAATATTGTTCATTGACAAAGAATAAGCACAATACAACTGGGTATTGGATTCTAGGTATATTTGGTTTTCTAGTTTCTGGTATCATCTTAGGAGAAGGCCAATGTCACTCATTTTGATTATTTTCATGGTTTCTTTTGTTGTTCTGATTTTCCCCTCCCTAAAATATTTTAATATGATCTCTTTATCCTTAGTACTTTCAAATTTTGCAAAAATTTGTCTTAACATGGGTCTTTTTTCTTTTATTGTACTTGTTCTACTTTCTTTGGAACATTATTTTTTTCAAGTTCAGGAATTTTGACTCTATTAATTCTGGAAAATATGGTTGCTTTCACTTTGTTCAATCTATTAATTTGATGTTACAATCAAAATTACCTAATTTCCTTTTCTTTTCTCTCTTGGTTTATATCTTCTTGACTCTCTCTCTCTTCCATTTATTCACAAATATGATCCATATATATTCATTTTAAATCGTTCTGTTGAATTTTTATGGTCTGCTGCCACATTTTCACTTTGGAAACTCTTGTCTTATGGATGTCTTTTTATAGTGTCATTTTTCTGTTCCATGGTTTCAATACACTGTCTTATTTCTGTGAGGATGCTAATTTTTAAATATCTTTTGATATCTGTACTGTTTCTATTTATTCCATGTTTTTGTTTTCTGTTTGTTGCTATCTCTGTAGTCTGGCTAAAAATCTAACAACCCTGGCAATATTGACTTCTGGTGAAGATGTCCAGCAACAGGAACTCATCTATTGTTGGCAAAAAATGCAAGATGGTATAGCCACTTTTGAAGACAGTTTGGGAGTTTCTTATGTAGCAAGATATAGTCTTACCATACCACCCCAGAAGTCTTGCTGTTAGGTTTTCGCCCAATTAATTTTAAGATATATGTACACAAATGACTATGTATGAATGTTTGTAATGGTTTTCTTTATAATTACCAAACACTGGGAACAAACAAGATGTCTTTTTATATGCTGGGGAGGTTTGTCCCTTCCAAATCTCGTGTTGAAATGTGATTCCAAATGTTGGAATCAGGGCCTGGTGGGAGGTCATTCCATTAAGGGGGTGCATCTCCAGTGAATAGTTTAGCACCATCCCTTTATGTGATAAGTGAGTTTTTGTCAGTTCATTCACACAAGATCTGGTTGTTTAAACGTTTGCCAACTCCTCACACCACTCTCTTGCTTTTGTGCTTACCATGTTGACATGCTGGCTCTCTGTGGACTGCTGTCATGATGGTAAGCTTCCTGAGGCCTCACTAGAGGCAGATGCCATCATCATGCTTCCTGTAAAGCCCACAGAACCATTAGCCAACTAAGTATTTTTTACCTAGCCTCAGGTGTTTCTTTTCTTTTGAGACAGAGTCTCACTCTGTCACCCAGGCTGGAGTACAGTGGCATGATCTTGGCTCACTGCAAACTCTGCCTCCTGGGTTAAAGTGATCCTCCTGCCTCAGCCTCCCAAGTAGCTGGGACTACAGGTGCCCGCTACCATGCCCAGCTAATATTTTTGTACTTTTAGTACAGATGGGATTTCACCGTGTTAGCCAGGATGGTCCCGATCTCCTGACCTCGTGATCCACCCACCTAGGCCTCCCAAAGTGCTGGGATTACAGGTGTGAGCCACCATGCCCATCCCAGGTGTTTCTTTATAGCAATGCAAGAATGGCTTAACACATCCTTCAGTAGGTACATGGATAAGCAAACTAAGGTATACTCATACAATAAAATACAATTCAGAACTGTTTTAGTCTATTTTGCTGATACAACAAAATACTGAGACTGAGTAATTTGTAAAGAACTGACGTTTCTTTCTCACAGTTTTGGAGTCTGGGAATCCCAAGATGGAGGTGCTGGCATCTAGTGAGGCCTTCTTGCTGCATCCTTACTTAGAAGAAAGAGAAACTAGAGCTGAAGATCAAGCTAGCAAGCCAGCTGAACGCTTCAAGAAGCCTCTTTTATAAAAGCCTTAGTCCCATTAATGAGAAAGGAACCCTCATGACTTAATCATCTTTTAAAGGCCCACCCCTTAATACCATCATATTGGCAACACTTGAATCTTGGAGAGCACCCATTCAAACCATAGCAAGAGTTTAAAAGTAATAAGATAAAAAGAAACACTAAGACAAATGAATCTTAAATGCATATTACTAAGTGAAAAAAGCCAATCTGAAAAGGCATGTTACCATTAAATGACATTCTGGAAAACGCCAAGGTATTGAGATGATAAACATGGTAGTGCCTGTCATGAATGACAAGGGAAGGGATTGAACAGGTACAGCACAGGACAGTGATGCTAATTTTAGATGATACTGTGACAGTGGATACACGACATAATATGTTTATCAAGAACTTGATGCAAAAAATGAACCTAATACGTGCAAATAAAATAAATGTTTAGGATCTTCAGGGATCTCGTGGTAAAATGCAAAAGGAGAGAATGGAACCTCACTGGATTATATGTGTGAAACAAACTTGCTGTAGGAGTTCAAGAGAAAGGGTAGAAACCTATGTATATTTGGAAATAAGTAGAGTCTCTAAGACTAAAGGCAAGCTGACCATAAGCCTGTACTCTCATTGAAGAAGTCCTTTGCACAGGAATATGAGTTAATAATTCTGAAACCGCAATACATGAATAAAGAATTTAATATTTAAGTAAATTGGTGATGGGTAGTCAAAGCAAGTTTCTGACTGTTGTGTGTGAAGTTTCAGAGAAGAAGAGGTGAAGGTGGAACAATCCATGTGACAATGATTTGATTTAGAGAAATAAGTATGAACTCCTGTTGTGCTTCACACAGATACACATAGTTTCATATAGAAATATGTATAATGTATTTATATATAATCTGCATAAGATACACACATATATATTCCCTGTCAGCTTACAGGGCCTGGAAGCAACAACACTCTCATTAAAATAAATATACTTAGAGCCAGATCTTCTTTTCAAATACCATTATCTATAAAAGAAACCAGGAGTGCTAGCAGAAATGAGTGACTCTAGGTCTGGGGCAGGATATATACAAGGTGAACAGAAAGCATTTTGTACAGCTAGAAATTAAGAAAGTACACACACACACGCTGTGTTAGTTAGTTTACATACTGTAATAAAGAACTATCTGTGACTGGGTAATTAATGAAGAGGTTTAATTGACTCACAGTGCAGCAGGTTGTACAAGAGCATGGCTGGGAGGCCTCAGGAAATGACAACCATGGCAGAAGACAAAGAAAAAGCAAGTCCATGTTAACATGGTAGAGTGGGAGAGACAAAGGAGGAAGTGCTACATACTTTTAAACAACAGATTATGGGAGAACTCAATGACATAAGAACAGCAAGCAAAAAAATCTGCTCCTATGATTGAATCACCTACCATCAGGTCCCTTCCCCAACAGGAAACTACAATTCAATATGAGATTTCCAGGGGACACAGAGACAAACTAGATCATTTAGCACCCGGCCCCTCCCAAATCTCATTTTCTTCTCACATTTCAAAATAAAATCATGCCTTCCCAACAGTCACCCAAAGGCTTAACTCATTCTAGCATTAACTCAAAAGTCCAAATCCAAAGTCTCATCTAAGACAAGGCAAGTCTCTTTCACCTATGAGTCTATAAAATCAATAACAAGTTAGTTATTTCCAAGATACAATGGGGAGACAGGCATTGAGTAAATGTTCCCATTCTAAATGGGAAAAATTGTCCAAAACAAAGAAGCTACAGACCCCATGTAAGTCTGAAACCCAGCAGGGTGTGCATTAAATATCCAAGGTCCCAATAATCTCCTTTGACTCCATGTCTGACATTCAGGTCACACTAATGCAAGGGGTGTAATCCAAGGCTTTGGTAGCTCTACTCCTGTGGCTCTGCAGGATACAGCCCCACAGCTGCTTTTACAGCCTCTCATTGAGTGCCTGTGGTTTTCCAGGAACATGCTGGAAGCTGTTGGTGGATCTACAATTTGGGGTCTGGAGGCCAGGGCCTCTTCTCATAGCTCCACTAGGCAGTGCCCCAGTGAAAACTCTGTGTGGGGGTTCAAACCCACATTCTGTGTGCACTGCCTAGTACAGGTTTACCATGAGGGTTCCACCCCTGCAGTAGATTTTAGCCTGTACATCCAGGCATTTCCATACATCCTTTAAAATCTAGGTGGAGGCTCCCAAGCATCAACTCTTGCCCTCTGTGCACCCACAGGCTCACACCAAGTGGAAGCTTCCAGGGCATGGTGCTTGCCTCCTCTGAAGCAATGGCCCGAGTTGTACCTTTGCCCCTTTCAGCTGCAGTTGGAGGTGGAGTAGCTACAATGCAGGCTGCCATGTCCTGAGCCCTGGGCTGTCCATGAAACCATTGTTTCCTCTAATTCTCCAGGCTGTGATGGGTATGGGCTACCTGAAGGTCTATGAAATGTCTTGGAGCATTTCTTCATTGTCTTGGCTATTAACATTTGGCACCTCTTGTGCAAATTTCTGCAGCTGGATAAATTTCTTTACCTAGAAAAATGGGATTTTCTTTACAACCACGTGGGTCAGCTGCAAATTCTCCACACTTTTGTGCTTGTTTCCCTTTAAAATATAAGGGTAGTTTCAGTAATCTCTTTGTTAATGCAAACTAGCATTGCTATTAGAAGCAGAACAGGGGGGGGCGGAGCAAGATGGCCGAATAGGAAAGCTCCAGTCTCCAACTCCCAGCGCGAGCGACACAGAAGACCGGTGATTTCTGCATTTTCAACTGAGGTACTGGGGTCATCTCACTAGGGAGTGCCGGACAATCGGTGCTGGTCAGCTGCTGCAGCCTGACCAGCGAGAGCTGAAGCAGGGCGAGGCATCGCCTCACCTGAGGAAGCAAGGGGGAAGGAAATCCTTTTCCTAGCCAGGGGAAACTGAGACACACAACACCTGGAAAATCGGGTAACTCCCACCCCAATACTGCGCTTTAAGGAAACAGGCACACCAGGAGAATATATCCCCACCTGGCCGGGAGGGTCCCACGCCCACGGAGCCTCCCTCACTGCTAACACAGCAGTCTGCCGCGATCTATCCGCAGGCAGCAGCGAGGCTGGGGGAGGGGCGCCCGCCATTGCTGAGGCTTAAGTAGGTAAACAAAGCCGCTGGGAAGCTCGAACTGGGTGGAGCTCACAGCAGCTCAAGGAAGCCTGCCTGTCTCTGTAGACTCTACCTCTGGGGACAGCGCACAGCTGCAGTCCATTAGGGAAAGAGCGGGGGGCGGTGCAGACGCGAACGACTCTGTCTGACAGCTTTGGGGAGAGCCGTGGATCTCCAACGCGGAGGTTGAGATCTGAGAACGGACAGACTGCCTGCTCAGTGGGTCCCTGACCCTGAGTAGCCTAGCTGGGAGACATCCCCCACTAGGGGCAGTCTGACACCCCACACCTCACAGGGTGGAGTCACCCCTGAGGAAACTTCCAAAGAAGAAGAATCAGACAGGTACACTCGCTGTTCAGCAATATTCTATCTTCGGCAACCTCTGCTGCTGATACCCAGGCAAACAGGGTCTGGAGTGGACCTCAAGCAATCTCCAACAGACCAACAGACAGTCTTCTGACTGTCAGACGGAAACTATCAAACAGGAAGGACACCTATACCAAAACCCCATCAGTACGTCACCATCATCAAAGACCAGAGACAGATAAAACCACAAAGATGGGGAAGAAGCAGGGCAGAAAAGCTGGAAATTCAAAAAATAAGAGCGCATCTCCCCCTGCAAAGGAGCGCAGCCCATCGCCAGCAACGGATCAAGCTGGTCAGAGAATGACTTTGACGAGATGAGAGAAGAAGGCTTCAGTCCATCAAACCTCTCAGAGCTAAAGGAGGAATTACGTACCCAGCGCAAAGAAACTAAAAATCTTGAAAAAAAGTGGAAGAATTGACAGCTAGACTAATTAATGCAGAGAAGATCATAAACGAAATGACAGAGATGAAAACCATGACACGAGAAATACGTGACAAATGCACAAGCTTCAGTAACCGACTCGATCAACTGGAAGAAAGAGTATCAGCGATTGAGGATCAAATGAATGAAATGAAGCGAGAAGAGAAACAAAAGAAAAAAGAAGAAAAGAAATGAACAAAGCCTGCAAGAAGTATGGGATTATGTAAAAAGACCAAATCTACGTCTGATTGGGGTGCCTGAAAGTGAGGGGGAAAATGGAACCAAGTTGGAAAACACTCTTCAGGATATCATCCAGGAGAACTTCCCCAACCTAGTAGGGCAGGCCAACATTCAAATTCAGGAAATACAGAGAACGCCACAAAGATACTCCTCCAGAAGAGCAACTCCAAGACACATAATTGCCAGATTCACCAAAGTTGAAATGAAGGAAAAAATCTTAAGGGCAGCCAGAGAGAAAGGTCGGGTTACCCACAAAGGGAAGCCCATCAGATAACAGCAGACCTCTCGGCAGAAACTCTACAAGCCAGAAGAGAGTGGGGGCCAATATTCAACGTTCTTAAAGAAAAGAATTTTCAACCAGAATTTCATATCCAGCCAAACTAAGTTTCATCAGTGAAGGAGAAATAAAATCCTTTACAGATAAGCAAATGCTTAGAGATTTTGTCACCACCAGGCCTGCCTTACAAGAGACCCTGAAGGAAGCCCTAAACATGGAAAGGAACAACCGGTACCAGCCATTGCAAAAACATGCCAAAATGTAAAGACCATCGAGGCTAGGAAGAAACTGCATCAACTAACGAGCAAAATAACCAGTTAATATCATAATGACAGGATCAAGTTCACACATAACAATATTAACCTTAAATGTAAATGGACTAAATGCTCCAATTAAAAGACACAGACTGGCAAACTGGATAAAGAGTCAAGACCCATCAGTCTGCTGTATTCAGGAGCCATCTCACATGCAGAGACATACATAGGCTCAAAATAAAGGGATGGAGGAAGATCTACCAAGCAAATGGAGACAAAAAAAAAGCAGGGGTTGCAATCCTAGTCTCTGATAAAACAGACTTTAAACCATCAAAGATCAAAAGAGACAAAGAAGGCCATTACATAATGGTAAAGGGATCAATTCAACAGGAAGAGCTAACTCTCCTAAATATATATGCACCCAATACAGGAGCACCCAGATTCATAAAGCAAGTCCTTAGAGACTACAAAGAGACTTAGACTCCCATACAATAATAATGGGAGACTTCAACACTCCACTGTCAACATTAGACAGATCAACGAGACAGAAAGTTAACAAGGATATCCAGGAATTGAACTCATCTCTGCACCAAGCGGACCTAATAGACATCTATAGAACTCTCCACCCCAAATCAACAGAATATACATTCTTCTCAGCACCACATCGCACTTATTCCAAATTGACCACATAATTGGAAGTAAAGCACTCCTCAGCAAATGTACAAGAACAGAAATTATAACAAACTGTCTCTCAGACCACAGTGCAATCAAACTAGAACTCAGGACTAAGAAACTCAATCAAAACCGCTCAACTACATGGAAACTGAACAACCTGCTCCTGAATGACTACTGGGTACATAACGAAATGAAGCAGAAATAAAGATGTTCTTTGAAACCAATGAGAACAAAGATACAACATACCAGAATCTCTGGGACACATTTAAAGCAGTGTGTAGAGGGAAATTTATAGCACTAAATGCCCACAAGAGAAAGCAGGAAAGATCTAAAATTGACACTCTAACATCACAATTAAAAGAACTAGAGAGGCAAGAGCAAACACATTCAAAAGCTAGCAGAAGGCAAGAAATAACTAAGATCAGAGCAGAACTGAAGGAGATAGAGACACAAAAAACCCTCCAAAAAATCAATGAATCCAGGAGTTGGTTTTTGAAAAGATCAACAAAATTGACAGACCGCTAGCAAGACTAATAAGAAGAAAAGAGAGAGAATCAAATAGACGCAATAAAAAATGATAAAGGGGATATCACCACCGACCCCACAGAAATACAAACTACCATCAGAGAATACTATAAACACCTCTACGCAAATCAACTAGAAAATCTAGAAGAAATGGATAATTCCTGGACACTTACACTCTCCCAAGACTAAACCAGGAAGAAGTTGAATCCCTGAATAGACCAATAGCAGGCTCTGAAATTGAGGCAACAATTAATAGCCTACCCCCAAAAAAGTCCAGGACCAGATGGATTCACAGCTGAATTCTACCAGAGGTACAAGGAGGAGCTGGTACCATTCCTTCTGAAACTATTTCAATCAATAGAAAAAGAGGGAATCCTCCCTAACTTTTTTATGAGGCCAACATCATCCTGATACCAAAGCCTGGCAGAGACACAACAAAAAAGAGAATTTTAGACCAATATCCCTGATGAACATCGATGCAAAAATCCTCAATAAAATACTGGCAAACGGATTCAGCAGCACATCAAAAAGCTTATCCACCATGATCAAGTGGGCTTCATCCCTGGGATGCAAGGCTGGTTCAACATTCGCAAATCAATAAACGTAATCCAGCATATAACAGAACCAAAGACAAAACCACATGATTATCTCAATAGATGCAGAAAAGGCTTTTGACAAAATTCAACAGCCCTTATGCTAAAAACGCTCAATAATTTGGTATTGATGGAACGTACCTCAAAATAATAAGAGCTATTTATGACAAACCCACAGCTAATATCATACTGAATGGGCAAAAACTGGAAAAATTCCTTTGAAAACTGGCACAAGACAGGGATGCCCTCTCTCACCACTCCTATTCAACATAGTGTTGGAAGTTCTGGCTAGGGCAATCAGGCAAGAGAAAGAAATCAAGGGTATCCAGTTAGGAAAAGAAGAAGTCAAATTGTCCCTGTTTGCAGATGACATGATTGTATATTTAGAAAACCCCATTCTCAGCCCAAAATCTCCTTAAGCTGATAAGCAACTTCAGCAAAGTCTCAGGATACAAATTAATGTGCAAAAATCACAAGCATTCTTATACACCAGTAACAGACAAGCAGAGAGCCAAATCAGGAATGAACTTCCATTCACAATTGCTTCAAAGAGAATAAAATACCTAGGAATCCAGCTTACAAGGGATGTAAAGGACCTCTTCAAGGAGAACTACAAACCACTGCTCAGTGAAATCAAAGAGGACACAAACAATGGAAGAACATACCATGCTCATGGATAGGAAGAATCAATATCGTGAAAATGGCCATACTGCCCAAGGTGATTTATAGATTCAATGCCATCCCCATCAAGCTACCAATGACTTTCTTCACAGAATTGGAAAAAACTGCTTTAAAGTTCATATGGAACCAAAAAAGAGCCCGCATTGCCAAGACAATCCTAAGTCAAAAGGACAAAGCTGGAGGCGTCACGCTACCTGACTTCAAACTATACTACAAGGCTACAGTAACCAAAACAGCATGGTACTGGTACCACACAACAGAGATATAGACCAATGGAACAGAACAGAGTCCTCAGAAATAATACCACACACATCTACAGCCATCTGATCTTTGACAAACCTGAGAGAACAAGAAATGGGGAAAGGATTCCCTATTTAATAAATGGTGCTGGGAAAATTGGCTAGCCATAAGTAGAAAGCTGAAACTGGATCCTTTCCTTACCCTTATACGAAAATTAATTCAAGATGGATTAGAGACTTAAATGTTAGACCTAATACCATAAAACCCTAGAAGAAAATCTAGGTAGTACCATTCAGGACATAGGCATGGGCAAGGACTTCATGTCTAAAACACCAAAAGCAACGGCAGCAAAAGCAAAATTGACACATGGGATCTAATTAAACTAAAGAGCTTTTGCACAGCCAAAGAAACTACCATCAGAGTGAACAGCAACCTACAGAATGGGAAAAAATTTTGCAACCTACTCATCTGACAAAGGGCTAATATCCAGAATCTACCAAGAACTCAAACAAATATACAAGAAAAAAACAAACAACCCCATCAAAAAGTGGGGAAAGGATATGAACAGACATTTCTCAAAAGAAGACATCCATACAGCCAACAGACACATGAAAAATGCTCATCATCACTGGCCATCAGAGAAATGCAAATCAAAACCACAATGAGATACCATCTCACACCAGTTAGAATGGCAATCATTAAGAAGTCAGGAAACAACAGGTGTTGGAGAGGATGTGGAGAAATAGGAACACTTTTACACTGTTGGTGGGATTGTAAACTAGTTCAACCATTATGGAAAACAGTATGGCGATTCCTCAAGGATCTAGAACTAGATGTACCATATGACCCAGCCATCCCACTACTGGGTATATACCCAAAGGATTATAAAATACTCTACTACAAAGACACATGCACACGTTGTTTATTGCGGCACTATTCACAATAGCAAAGACTTGGAATCAACCCAAATGTCCATCTGTGACAGACTGGATTAAGAAAATGTGGCACATATACACCATGGAATACTATGCAGCCATCAAAAAGGATGAGTTTGCGTCCTTTGTAGGGACATGGATGCAGCTGGAAACCATCATTCTTAGCAAACTATCACAAGAAGAGAAAACCAAACACCGCATGTTCTCACTCATAGTGGGAACTGAACAATGAGATCACTTGGACTCGGGAAGGGGAACATCACACACTGGGGCCTATCATGGGGAGGGGGAGGAGGGAGGGATTGCATTGGGGTTATACATGATATAAACGTCATGCACATGTACCTAGAACTTAAGTATAATAAAAAAAAAAATCATATACAAAAAAAAAAAAAAAAAAAAAAAAAAAAAAAAAGAAGCAGACAGGCCACATCTGAATGCTTTGCCGCTTAAAATTTCTTCATGAGATACCCTAAATTATCTCTCTCAAGTCAAAGTTCCACAGATCTCTAGAACAGGGGCACAATGTTGCCGGTCTCTTTGCTAAAGCATAGCAAGAGTGATCTTTGCTCTGCTTTCCTGATAAGTTCCTCATTTTCATTGAGCCACTCAGCCTAGACTTTACTGTTCCAATCACTATCAGCATTTTGGCACAGCCACTCAACAAGTCTCTAGGAAGTTCAAAACTTTCCCTCATCTTTCTATCTTCTTCTGAGCCCTCCAAACTTCCAAATTCTCCCCTTTACCTAATTCCAAATTCATCCTTATTTTTCAGGTATCTTTATAGCAAAGCTCCACTCCCAGTACCATTTTCTGTATTTGTTCTCACACTGCTATCAGGCAGTACTTGAGACTGGGTAATTTATGAAGAAAAGAAGTTTACTTGACTCACAATTCTTCTTACTATACAGGAAGCATGGCTAGGAAGCCTCAGGAAAGTTACAAAGTATGTCTTACCATGACAAAGCAGGAGACAGACAGTACAAAGTGGGAAGTGCTACACAGTTTTAAACAACAGAGAACTTATGAGAACTCACTGTTTATCATGAGAACGGCAAGAGGGAAATCTGCCCCCATGATCCAATCAACTCCCATCTGGTACCTCCCCCAACATTAGGAATTGCAATTCAACATGAGATTTTGGTGGGGACACAGAGTCAAACCATATTTCACACACACACACACATATGCACACACGCACATGCACACACAATGAAGGGGGCATGCCAAAGAAACACAGGAATTATTTAATTCAAGAGTCCATACTGATACAATATTGGAATAAATATATTGAGAGTAAACACATTTCTCATGCAGAAGAATTCTAGATAATTTATCTAGATTTCATTTGCAAGGAAGTAAAGCATAACTCCCTCCTTAAATATGGGCTGTACATACTGACTGTCTTCTAAATAATGCATGGGAACAAAAGAGGAAAAGAGTAACTTTACAATGAAGAAACCAGACAAATACTATTTGTGATCAAGGTTCATCTCAATAGTGACAAGTCTTGATAATACGAACCCTTGGAATATGATGAAATGATGCTTCACTTTTATATTTTTCTTTCTGTAAACACATACCCTAGTTAATCATGAGAAACATGTCAGACAGGACAGAGATGAGGGACATTCTATGAAACAAAGAAAGTCTGACAAATTGTCATGGCCAAGAGTAACCTAAGGAGACGTCATATCTAAATGTACAAAATGATACCTTGGATGGAATTTTAAAATAGAAAAAAGTAGATTAGGTAAAAAGTTAGAAATTTTAATGAAGAATAGACTTTAGTTAATAATAATGTATCAATATCCGTTTATTAATTGTGATGAATGTGCTGAGTCAATGTAAGAAGGTAGTAATAAGGAAAGTCTGGGTATATGGGAAGTCTGTGGACTGCTTAATTTTTCCATAAACTAAAATATTCTTAAATGTTTCTTTAGGCTGGGCGTGGTGGCTCACACCTGTAATCCCAGCACTTTGGAAGCCGAGGCGGGCAGATCACGAGGTCAGGGGATCAAGACCATCCTGGCTAATCCGGCGAAAGCCCATATCCACTAAAGATACAAAAAAGTCGCCAGGCATGGTGGCGGGCGCCTGTAGTCCCAGCTACTCGGGAAGCTGAGGCAGGAGAATGGCGTGAACGCGGGAGGCGGAACTTGTAGTGACCAGAGATCGCACCACTGAGCTCCAGCCTGGGCAACAGAGTAAGACTCCGTCTGTAAACATACTACATGACAATGTCAATTCTCACTTATACAATTTTTTAAAAATTGAAAACGTTTGACCACTCATTCTTTTGGAGAAGCTGTGTTGAAATGGCCACAAAACTGTACATTCCCTCAGGAGGTGAATTTAGCAACATCTAACGAAAACTACATAGGTTTTTAACTCTTTGATCCCCCAAGTTCGCTTCTAAGAATTCACTCTGAGACATGTTTCCAGTAATACAAAAATAGTTACCCAGAAAAAGATTTATGTGGCATCATTTGTAATGACAATTATTGGGAAGAAAAAAACTGTGAACCCATACTTAAGATAATGTTTGAATAATAATGATACAGCTCATATAGTAGAGTACTATGAGTCTGTGAGAATGAATGAAGATCTCTATGAAACAGAGTGAAAAGAGCATAGTGCATGTATATATGTAATATGCTACAACTCAAGGAAATAAGGAAATACATATTTTAAAATCCGTATCTATTTATCCTTCCCTTGTGTTGCTGTTTTCCCAGATCCCTTAGAATGGGGGAAAGTATCTGGTGTTATATAACTACTTTTTATAGAAACTTTCAATTATTCCTTCTGATTTTCATCTAACTCTGAACTGTGCTTGTATGCACCTAGTTTCTGAGAATTGCAACAGAAATAATCTGCTTCTTATGGTTTTTCTCCTTGTAAGTTTCATGACAGTTTTCTGAGATGTGTCAAGTCAGTAATTGCCCATTTAATTGATTTTTTGAAATTGTTAAACTCTGTCTCTTCTCATTTTTATACCTGTTATTTTTCCTTACCTGTTATGGTCATTTAATGTCATTTTCGAAAGAAAAGGGATACCTTTATATATTCAATAGAAAAGATTTACCCACCTCTTACATCATTTCAAGCAGGATTTCAATATAATAATGATGTACGTTAAAAAGTGTATCACTTCAGTTGCTGTCGATAAAAATACTTAGAAGGATTTAATCGTAGAGAGATATCAGAAAGAGGCAATTCAATAGTGGAAATAAATGAAGATAGCTGCTTGAACAGGGTATTGTTAAAAAGCGAGATGGGGCAATGGAGTTATTTGGGAACTATTTTGAAGGTACGTTATTGCACTTATTGATTGTTCCTAGGGGATAACGAAAATTAAGGAACAAATACAACTCTTAATTTTCCAGTGTAAAGATTGAGATTTCTTTCCTGAGAAGATGACTGGTAAACGAGTACATTTGTCAGACTGGGTGTTAGAGGGAGTAGTATTTAAAGGGCTACATTTTACATGTATTACATCCAAGTCCTGACCGTGAAATCATTTGCAGTATTATCAAAACAAAGCATCATAGCTAGAAAGATACAACTAATTGATATGTACTAAGTTTTCCTGGTTCTCAGTTTAAAAACAAAATTAGATGTGCAGCCTTCTCACATTGATTGGACAAAAAAATTCCCTTTGGTCAAATCATAGGTTAAAATAGACTCAAAAAAGGCTTAGCGTCCTAATTTTCAGGGATGCCAGTTCAACAACTGGAATACTGTTAATGAAATTATATGGCAGTTGTACCATCAGAGAAGTTATAAAGCTGAAAATTAGAAATAATTTTGGAGGAGACGAAAAAAAACTTTGGCTGCATACGTTTGCTCATAGCCTAAATTATTAATGAAAAACTTAATACTATAATAGGCGAGTGCCTACACAATATTCAGTTTTCTTTAAAGCTGATCAATTAAAAATGCAAATGATGGCCGGGCGCGGTGGCTCAAGCCTGTAATCCCAGCACTTTGGGAGGCCGAGATGGGCGGATCACGAGTTTAGGAGATCGAGACCATCCTGGCTAACATGGTGTAACCCTGTCTCTACTAAAATACAAAAAACTAGCCGGGCGACATGGCGGGCACCTGTAGTCCCAGCTACTCGGGAAGCTGAGGCAGGAGAATGGCGTGAACCCGGGAGGCGGAGCTTGCAGTGAGCTGAGATCCAGCCACTGCACTCCAGCCTGGGTGGCAGAGCGAAACTCCGTCTCAAAAAAAAAAAAAAAAAAAAAAAAGCAAATGATTTCATTAACACATTGAATGTATGTTAAGCATGCAAATCTAAATTGCTCATGATATTCATAATGACATAATGATTAACGTATTCATTATGTATACACATACCATTCAAAGCTCTCTTGTGCTGAGTGGCAGCAGCCAGAAAAGGTACAAGCTTGCCTGAATTTCTATACAGGGATTTCTTTAAAATGACACTCAGGTTGCTGATGATTCATAAGTCTGCATTTGTATACAAGTGTTCTATAAAAATAAAACTGTTTCTTCGCCTCTTCAGTGCTTGGTTGATTAAGTTAAAACAAATTATTCCACCACAAGCAGTTTGAGCAGTTCAAAAGAATTGATGTTATCTCTAGGACACAATTACCTTTTTATAATAATCATATACGTCTAGTTTGCTCCAATAAATGAATGAACTCACTATATACCGAGCTAGATGTGGCTCAGAGTTGAGTAACATACACTGCCTATCTTCAAAGAGACCCTTCTGTCATCAAATTTCATTGCCCTTAGACACTTTCCAAAATCTAGTGAAATGGAATTTTGGCTGAGAAAGAAGGCAGGCAAAGAAAGGCATTTTGCAACAGCAGCTAACAGTGAACTCCCTCCGCTTTTACCAGTTAGTCTATATACTTCTTTCATGTAGGGGAAATGCTGGGTGTGAAAATAATCATATTTTCCAAAAATCATCCTCCAACACACACACTCGCCATCCACCCAATCATGTGCCCCCTGGGTCTCCTTAGTGAGGTAGTGGGAGCTACAATTCTGATTGTGATTGCAGCAATAAGCAGACATTTAGCACAGCAATTTTTCATGAAAGTATGGTGCCAATTTTTGACACACTGTTCTCCAAAAAGTCTATACCACTTTTATTTTTAAGTTCCAATTGAATGCTCTAAGGATGACACCAAAAACTGAGCTGCAATTCTTCATTGAATTCCCTGACTTTCACTGGGCGTAGGGCACTAAAGTCATATTTGTATGCCACAAAGAAGAAAGAAGTCCAAAGGAGCAAACTGAAGTGTCCTCCTATTTGGAAATATTTGTTCACTTATTCACTTTTACCAAGCCGCAAATACAGATATGCAAACCAGACAAAACATGCCAGATGCCTGTGTCTGTTGTAAATAATGTAATAAATGTCAGTCTCTACAGTTTTAGTCCCAATTTCACGCTTGTATTTTATTTCTCCCTCTAGCAAAAATGACAAAGTTAAAAGGAAATATGTATTATGTGTCATCAGTGGTAATATATAAGAGCAGAAGTGCCTTACCATACATCAGCTCGAATATTACAAGGCAGAGGCAGAACCATTTCATTGAGAGAAATGTGTTTTCATTTCAGGCGGTGAAATCAACTCCAATTACTCATATCTGGACTTAACTGCTTCCCATTACTGAAGCCAACACTTGAAAGATGGTTAGGATTCTCTAATCAGGTCATTAGATGTGATGGCTCCTACTAACATAATCACGACTGCTGCAGAAATGGGTCTTCTCTCCTGCTTGTTTACACTGCTAGAATGTCTTTAATGGAACTGTGGGAGGGTAGAAACCTCGCCATTAAGCAACGAGATTTGGAGATGGAACTGCTCATGATTTGGTCCCCTGGTTTGTCAGCCTGCATTTCATCATCTATGAAATAATAGCCTTCTTAATGTTCATTTCATGGTCAGTTAGTATGTGAGATCTATGTATTCTTGGGTATTTCCTACCTAAGCATGGAGGCTAGAAAACAGGAAGAATCTAATTACTAAGATATAACAGAACACCTCATTTATTTGCTGTTTATGGACATATCTAGGCTTATAATGTGGCAAAAGTCACAACAAGAGGAGGGTGGAATGACCTAGGACAAAAGTAATATTTGCATCTCACAATTCATACCAGCTCTTAAGATTTTGTTGGAAAAAAATACTATTTATTTAATTGATTTTTTTCCCAATAGTTCATAATGAATGCATAACAAGTAGGTAAAGTTAATCCTAGAAGCAAAAAAATAGAAGCTTAACTTGTTTCTTTCTTTCACCTGGTTAAAGGATAGACCCCAAACACTTCAGTCCAGTCATATAGGGGACATTAACGCTCAGGTCCCAGTGCAGAAATGAGGTTCCAGAACTGTGAAGAGAATGAAATTAATCTAGAACTTAAGTATCTAGGCACCACATTGCTTCTAATTGCACTTAACATTATCGCCAAACTCCTGGTCTATAAATTGAAACATCACTTGTGAAACGTTTGCTTTATGCTTAATCATTTGGAGTCTCACAGACCAAAGACAAAGTCCATCTAGAACTCATTTGCAGTTAAAAAAAAAAAAAAGAAAGAAAAACATTAGGTTTGTGTATTTTGTTTCATGCTGGAAGAGAAAATGAAATCCGGGGAAGCACAGAATATCTAAGTAAGGGAGATCTGGGAAAGAAATCTCACCAGGTCTGAGCCATATTGGGTAATTCTAAAAAGGTAATAGGGAAGTGAATAACAATTCTTTTTTGCTATTAACTTGTATTTCAATAACTTTTGGGGCACAAGTGATTTTTTGTTAATGGATGAATGGTGAATTTTGAGATTTTAGTGCACCCATCACCTGAGTAGTGTACATTGTACCTAATATGTAGTTTCTTTATCCCTAGTCCCCCCTGCTACTCTCCCCATTCTGATTCTCAAAGTACATTATATCACTCTGTGTGACTTTGTGTAGTCATAGCTTAGCTCCATTTATAAGTGAAAACATACAGTTTTCAGTTTTCCACTCCTGAATCACTTCACTTGGAATAATGGCTTCTAGCTCCATCCAAGTTGTTGCAAAGGCATTATTTCATTCCTTTTTATGGATGAGTAGTATTCCCTATGGTATGTATTAGTCCATTCTCACACTACTATAAAGACATACCTGAGACTGGGTAATGTATAAAGGAAAGAGGTTTAAATGATTCACAGTTTTGCATAGCTGGCGGGGGTGCCTCGGGAAACTTACAATCGTGGTGGAAGATGAAAGACAGCAAAGAAACATTTTACACGGCAACAGGTGAGAGAGACCCAAAGCAAATGCAACATAAACAAAAAAAATAAATAATGCTTATTTAAACTAAAAGCATCTGCACAGCAAAAGAAATAATAATCAGAGTAAACAGACAAGCCATGGAATAGGAGGAAACATTTGCAAAGGATGCATCTAACAAAGGACTAGTATCCAGCATCTACAAGGAACTCAAACAAATCAGCAAGATAAAACAATCCCATCAAAAAAGTGGACAAAGGACATGAGTAGACATTACTCAAAAGAAAATATACAAATATCCAGCAAACATATATTTTAAAAAGCTCATTACTAATTATTGAGGAAATGCAAATTAAAACCACAACGAGGTACCACCTTACTCCTTCAAAAATGGCCATTAATAAAACATCAAAAACTATAGATGTTGGTGTGGGTGTGGGGAAAAGAAAATGCTTATACCCTGCTGGTGGGAATGTAAATTTGTAGAACAGATGACTTGTGTATGTTAAACTATCCCTGCATCTCTGGTATGAAACCCATTTGATGATGGTGTATTACCTTTTAGATATGCTGTGGATTTGGCTAGCTAGTAATTTATTGAGGATTTTTGCATCTATGTTCATCAGGATGTTGTCTGTAGCTTACTTTTTTGTTATGTTGTTTCCTGGTTTTGGTATTAGGGAGATACTCGCTTCATAGAATCATTTAGGGAGGATTCCCTCCTTCTCAATCTTTTGGAATACTTTCACTAGGGTTGGCACCAATCTTATTTGTGTGTCTAGTAGAATTCAGCTGTGAATACATCTAGTTCTGGCTTTTATTTCTTGGTAATTTTACATCACGGTTTCAATCTCCCTGCTTGTTTTTGGTCTGTTCAGGGTTTCTATTTCTTTCTAATTTAATCTAGGAGGGTAGTTTGCAGTATTCATTTCCTCTAGATTTTTTAGTTTATGCACATAAAGGTGTTCATAGTAGTCTGGAATGCACTTTTGCAATTCTGTGGTGTTTGTTGTAATGTCTCCAGTTTCATCTCTAATTAAGCTTGTTTTGATCTTCTCTTTTCTTGGTTATTCTAGCTAATGGTTTATCAATTTTGTTTATATTTTCAAAGAAAAAATGTTTGTTTCATTGATCTTTTATATTATTTCGAATTAATTTTCTGTTGTTTTGCTGTGATATTTGTTGTTTCTTTTCCTCTAGCTTTGGGTGAGTTTGTTTTTGTTTCTCTGGTTGCTTGCCATGTGACATGAGGTTGCCAGTTTGTATCCTTTCAGACTTTTTGATGTAGCCATTTAGTGCTATCATCTTTACACTCAGCACTGCTTTTGCTGTATCCCAAAGGCTTTGATAACTTGTGTCATTATTATCATTCCATTCAAAGAGTTTTTAAATTTTCATCATGATTTCACTGTTAACCCAGAAAATATTCAGGAGCATATTATTTAATTACCATGTATTTGTATAGTTTTGAGGATTCTATTTGGAGTTGATTTCTAGTTTTATTCCACTATGGTCTAAGAAGATAATTGATGTGACTTCTATTTTTAAAATTATTGAAGACTTGTTTTGTGACTTATGATAGGGTCTGTCTTAGATAATGTTGCATGTGCTGATGAGAAGAATGTATATTCTGCAGCTCTTGGGTAGAAAGCCTGTAAATCTCTTAAGTCAATTTTTTCTAGTGTGTTGTTTAAATCCATTGTTTCTTTGTTGAATTCTTCTCAATCATCTGCAGTGTTGTCAGTGGTGTATTGAAGTCTCTCACTAGTATTGTATTTCTGTCTATCTCATTTCTTAGTTTCAGTAGTAATTGTTTTGTGAATCTGGGAGCTCCAGTGTTAGGTTCATATACATTTAGAATTGCAATATCTTCTTGTTGGACTGATCCTTTTATTATTTATCATAAACTTCTCTTTTTTTTACTGTTGTTACTTTGAAGTCTGTTTTGTCTGATATAAGAATAACTACTTCTCACTTTTGGTTTCCATTGGCATGGATAACTTTTTTCCACCCCTTTACCTTAATTTATATGAATCTTTCCATGTTAGGTGAGTCTGTTCAAGATGGCAGGTATTTGG
>NW_022681206.1:0-22241 GCF_009764315.1 Trachypithecus francoisi | reverse complement strand
ACCTCATTAATATTCAAATAGTTTCATCTTTAGATGCAACAGTAAATATGGAAACCTAATACTTAGGCTTATTCACATACCTCTTCTTGACAGCTTCATGGCTGTGTTGTAGTCTCTTGTTGTGTATTTCCTGCTTCAGATCTCATGTTGTGTAGTTCCTGCTTCAGATTTAAAATAATTCATTTCACTCTACTGTCCCTTTGTTTTTTTTTTTTTTTTTTTTTTTAGTGGAAACTGGTATTCCCAAACTGCCATCTGCGCACTTGCAGTGCTCATTGCTTCCGAGCTGGTTATTGCTTCTAGACTTTTCAGCAGATGGAAGTAAAAATTGATAAAAACAAAACAGAATAAAGATAAAACCAAGCAAACAACAGCAATACAGATTCTCCTCAACTCACGATGGAGTTACATCCTAATAAACCCATCATAAATTGAAAATATCATAAGTCAAAAATGCTTTTAATGCATCAAATCTACCAAACATCATAGCTTTGCCTAGCCTACTTTAAATGTGCTCACAACAGCTATATTAGCCTATAGTTGAGCAAAATCATGTAAGACAAAGCATGTTATAGTAAAGTGTTCAATATCTCATGTAATTTATTGTATATTGAAAATGAAAAATCAACAGTTGTATGGGTACTGAAAGTATGATTTTTACTGAATGCATGTTGCTTCCACATCATCAGAAAGTTTGAAAATGTTTTATGTGGAACCATCTTAAGCTGGGGACTTTCTATTATATGTGTATATATAGGTACATATATGTGTACATTTATGTATATGTGTACATGTATATGTGTATACATAAATGTGTATGCACGCATATACATATGTGTATGCACATATAAATTGACATATGTATAATATATGGAGCATGTGTGTATATATATAATTTGTTTGCTTACATTTTTGCTTTGTTTTTATATTTGGAGAACACTTCATGAATTACTTTCTACTTATCCAATAAATTAAAATTTAAAAATGAGTGAATTCATTTAACTTCTTACATCTCTCTATATTTTTTTCCACACTGAGAATCTCAGGAATGATAGGAGTTGGACTATCACTTGATTCTTCATTTGTTTTATCCCACATATACCAATTAATTGTATCAAAACTACAACGCTGACACAAGAACAATGATATAATTACTGAAAACAGTTTACATGGTTGGTGTTCTTTAATTTCCTTGTGCTCTTAAGTCATATCTCATTAGGGAAGTGTACTCCAATTACTGTTTTTTTTACAGTCATTTGAAATAATTTCTCTTGAAATGAATATGCTGCCAAAAGGATACACATTTGATTTATTTGATTCATTTTATTTTTAATTTTTAGTGATTTCTCTTCCCTTAATGTTGCTTCACAATCATATTAACCTTTGTAATTATACAATTACATATTTTCCTTCTTCCCTATTTCTGATAGGTTACTGTATCTACATTGTCAGAGCATACAACTGCTTCCCGCTATAATCCATGTCTTTTTTTTTTTTTTTTTTTTGAAATGGAGTCTCACACTCTCACCCAGGTTGGAGTGCAGTGGTCCTGTCTTGGGTCACTGCAAGCTCCGCCTCCTGGGTTCACGCCATTCTCCTGCCTCAGCCTCCTGAGTAGCTGGGACTACAGGCGCCCACCACCTGGCCCAGCTAATCTTTTGTATTTTTAGTAGAGACGGGGGTTTCACCGTGTTAGCCAGGATGGTCTCGATCTCCTAACCTTGTGATCCACCTGCCTTGACCTCTCAAAGTTTTGGGATTACAGGCGTTAGCCGTGGCGCACAGCCTAATCCATGCCTTTTACCATGTTTATTCCTAATCCTATATATTAAATGCTCACCACCAATCCTCTTGTGGTTTCTCCATTCATTTTGGTTGTCTAGAGTACATTCTCTAGTAAATTCTTTATAAAGTGCTAACAGAAACAGAATTTTCCAAGTATTTCACTGTCATAAAGTTTATCTGAATAATTTATAGTTAAAATGCAGTTTGCTTGAATCAAATCCTAGGGTCACAGTAAATTTTTTTAGGTATTCTGTTACCCCTTCCCTTAGGTATTCTGTTACCCCTTCCTTAGGTATCCCTTACCTTCTGCTACAGAATACCATTATTGAAAAGTCTCATGATAGTCTAATTTTCTTTCTCTAGTAAGTATTTTTATATTTTTACTTAGATGTCCAATGGACTTTTTGTTTTAATTCTAGTAATTGTATTAGAATAAGCCTCATTATGAGTTATTCTGGGTCTATTTGTTTATATTTGTGTTGTACTCTTTTATTTGTACTTTTAAGTCTTTTTATTATGGTTTTAAGAATTTTCTACAATAACCTTTATTAATTTTTGTTCTCTGATGTAGATTTTTATTTCAGAGAACCATAACATATATCTTGAACCATTTTTATGTGTCTCCTCCATCTGTTACTGTTTCTCATATTTTTATATAGCATTTTTGTTTATTTTAAAATATTTCCTTCTCTTTACTTTTGTCCTTCTCAGTCATAATCTTTTATGCTTACGTGTTCCTGTGCTTCTCCTAGTTTAGTCTTCAATTCTAAATAATTTTTCTAAATATTTCTTGTTCTATAATCTCAGTTCTAAATTATTTCCACTCTGCCTTATGTTGTCATTCAAATAATTTTAAAGAATATTATTTCAGTTCATTTACAAAGATTAGATTATAGTGCTTTCTGATTTATCGGTGTTTCCAACAGCCTATTCTACATCAAGGGTAATGACCTAAAAGGGACCATGTTTACTGAGAGACTGTGATACAGCAGTTACTCAGTATACATCATTTAATACCGAATGGAACATTCCTGTCTACATTAGTCCACACACTCTCTTCCTTCTAATTAATTCTATGAATGTTATTTATAAGGTCTTCATTCACTTTATAAAATTCTAGAGAACTTTGTTCCAACTTGGCTCTGCTGCTACTTTTAATAGGTAACTTCAAAAAAATTACTTGATTTCTCTGAGTCTCAATCTTCCTCAATAAAATGTGGATCATATATATTTATAAAATTATAAATATTCAATAAATTTAAATGCTTAACACAGTGCCTCACTCTATGAGTGGTTGTTACTTTGGTTATTACTTGATTAATCTTGGTATAAATTATTAAATCTGCTGAGTAAAAGCATTCAATCATCTCTTTTCAGTAATGTGAAAATGACATTTTCTTCTAGCTCAGTAATTCCATATTTTTCATTGATAATTTAAATTCTTGCTCATGATATACTTTCATTTGTCACTCCTTTTCTAGCCCAACTTTATTTTCCCTATTTTACTGGTTACTATAATTTTATTTGTATCGTTATTCTGACTTGTTTTCCAATAAGACAAAATTCCTCACGTGCCATAAAGTTGGTCAGTTCTGAGTTACTGCCAAAATTGGATATATACTTTACAATGCTTGCAGATAACACCTATGCCGTACATGTGGACAAAATGAAGAGAAGGGGACGTGAGTGATGGCTCAAATCCCTGTATGATAATTCTGCACCTACCATGATTCATTTCTCCATTTGTATTTCCTCCTTGTTTTTATTTACTTTTTATTTTATAGCATGTTCTGATTTCAAACACATTTTTTCTCTTTTATTGTTTTATTGGGCCTGAGTTGGACACACAAGGCATTTAAATGAATGGGTGGAAAGGGAGAGAAGGGACTACTATCTGTTCCCTAGAGTCCTAGCTACATTCACACTTGCAGACTGTGTATGAACCAACTGAACTATGTAACCAGGTTCACTTACAGTGTTTCGAGACAGGTTGATTTGAGTTCAGGGTCCAGATAATGAGGTGGATTTTTATTTCTATTTTGGTTTTTAAACATATTCATTAAGATGATGATTCACATCTCCAAGGCTGTTGCAGATCTGTTTGCACACATTGTGGGTATAAGGTAATGATTACTTGTCCTGGTTATGTACAAGGATATTTTTAGAAATATGAGCCCCGCTCCCAGACAGTTTTATTCAGGAGGCTAAAAAACACAGGCATAGTCATTAATATCCAGATTTATTCTTTGCTATGAAATGTACTAGCTGAATAGGCTTGGACAAGTTACTCAATTTCTGTGAGAATCATTTGGTTTTCTGCCTCAGCCTTCCAAGTAGCAGGGATTACAGGCACGCACCATCATGCCTGGCTAATTTTTGTATTTTTAGTAGAGACGGGTTTTCGCCATATTGGCCAGGCTGGTCTCGAACTCCTGACCTTAAGTGATCCGCTCACCTCGGCCTCCCAAAGTGCTGGGATTACAGGCATGAACCACAGAACCCGGTCAACTTTTAAGTTCAGGGGTACATGTACAGGTTCGTTATATTGGTAAAATTGTGTCATGGGAATTTGTTGTACAGATTATTTCATCAACCAGGTACTAAGCCTAGTACCCACTAGTTATTATTCCTGATCCTCTCCCTCCTCCCACTCTCCACCCTGATTAGGCCCAGTGTGTGTTGTTCCCTTCTATGTGTGCATGTGTTCTCATCATTTAACTCCCACTTGTAAGTGACAACATGCGGTATTTCTTTTTTGGTTCCTGTCTTAGTTTGCTGAGGATGATGGCCTCTAGCTCCATCCATGTTCCTTCATAGGACACAATCGTGTTTTTTTTTTTTTTTTTCTGCATAGTATTCCATGGTGTTTATGTACTACATTTCCTTTATTCAGTCTACCATTGATGGGCATTTAGGTTGATTCCCTGTTTTTGCTATCTGAATAGTGCTGTAATGAACATACACACGCCTGTCTTTTTATAAGGGAACGATTTATATTCCTTTGGACATATACCCAGTAATGAGATTGTTGGGTCAACAATATTATAGGTCAAGTTGTATTTCTTTCTTTAGGTCTCTAAGGAATTGCTGCACTGTCTTCCACAATCGAACTAATTTACACCCCCACTCACAGTGCGTGTTTCTTTTTCTCTGCAACCTTGCCAGCATCTGTTGTGTTTTGACTTTTTAATAATAGCCATTCTGACTGGTGAGAGATGGTATCTCCTTTGGTTTTGATTTCCATTCTCCAGTGATAAGTGATATTGACCTTTTTCTCATATGCTTGTTGGCCATATGCATGTTTTCTTTTTAAGAAGTATCTGTTCCTGTCCTTTGTTGACTTTTTAAGAGGTTATTTGTTTAAGAGTTTATTTCCCTTTTGACATCATTTTTTTCTGTGTCAGTTGTTTGATTGCATTGTGCTTATCCACTTACGTTTATATATTTTATTCTCATGCAGTTTTCTATGTACTTTCTCTCTCTATACATATATATGTGTGTGTGTATATATATATGTGTGTGTGTATATATATATACGGCTTATAACTTCCTAATTTGAATTCCAAAACCTTATATATCTCTACAGATTATCTCTTTTGTTTTTTATTTACTTTTGTTTTTCCAAGATAGAGCCTTGCTCTGTCACCCAGCCTGGAGTGCAGGGGCACGATCTTGGTTCACTGCAACCTTTGCCTCCTGGGTTCAAGCAATTCTCCTGCTTTAGGCTCCTGAGTAGCTGGGATTACAGGCGCCTGCCACTATGCCTGGCTGATTTTTGTATTTTTAGTAGAGACGGGGTTTCACCATGTTGGCCAAGCTGGTCTCAAACTCTTGACTTCCTGATCTGCCCACCTTGGCATCCCAAAGTGCTGGGATTACAGGCATGAGCCACTGTGCCTGGCCTCTTGTATTTTTTTTCTGTGTGTGTGTGTGTAATTTATGAATCTGAGGCAGAGAAGATTGATGATAGGAGCATATGCAGGGCTTAGTCTCTGCTTAACAGTTCTAACTAGCCTGGAACAATTGAGAAGACAAGTGGTAGTTTCATAGAAGTAGGTCTGAATATGGGATGCATCACTCACTAGGGGTTTGACCACTGACAAGGTAAACTTGCTTATTCTCAGTTTTCTCCTCTATAAAATGGAGGTAAAATACTTGGCTTGTATAATTGTAGCTAAATTCTATATGTAGACTGGCATATACTGGTCGCCCAATACATTGTAAACATGATTGTTTTTGATGATTTTTTTTAACTGTTAAAAATCTATACACTATACAAATTCAGCACTGAGATGTTAACAAGATGAGTTAACTGCTACGTAGGTTCAAGTCTCAGATTTTCTTTGTATCCCTAAAAGTTATGAATGACTCGAAGAGCTATTTTTATATGGGTTATATCTATTAAAAGTAGAAGTTAAAGAAATTGTCAACATATATATTTGTGAATTTAAAATAATAATAAATTCATTACCTGTTATATCTTTGCAAATATCTGTTTACTAGAAGACATCTAGTGCTCATATCTGTGTCTGTACTCCATCTGGTGTAGTATCACACATCACACAGCCTTTGGAGAACTTGGCGGTTCACCGTGAGAGTATAAAGTAAAAAAAACAGTAAGTTCCATTACTATTGAAAAAATAGATTTGACTTTGTGGATTCCATGAATACATCTCAGAATCCTATGGGATCCTGAATCACACCATGAGAATCACTAATTTACAGAAATCATGATCCCTAGTTTTTAGTCTTATATTAATGTCCACTTGACCTAAAGCCTTGTGGACTTTGGTTATTATTTATTTATTTATTTAGCTTATGTATTTGATTTTTAAAATATAAAAGGAGAAGTCTGGACTACATTTTCTCCAAGACTCCTTTCAACTCTTAAATTCAATTTTATAAAATTGTTTTATTCATTTTTCAACTTATTATTTTCTTATTTTGGTACAATATTCAAATTTCAATTTTTCAATTTTTTTCAATCTTTTGTTTTGTTTTTTCAAATTGGGGGCAATTTTATATGCTCTTCACTGTAACAACAATTTACTAATGACTCAAACTATATAAAAAGCAATTAATGTTTTTGGAAATAAATTTAGGTCAAAGGGGTATTGAAGCCCAGAAAAAGAATAAAGATCTTTATATTCACATAGGCAAAATGATTTTCTGCTGTGCCTTGTGGCTCTCAATTTCAGCCATTAAGATTTTGAATGGTGGTGTGCTCACAAGAAGTAGGTTGTGTACAATGATCAAATCATCAAAAATGATCAGTGATCAAAAAATGATCCAAAAAGGAAAGAAGTTTCATTTTATATGATGCTTTTGAAAGTAAACTGGTCTCTTCTCTTGCTAAATGTATATATACTACATATACATTTATTTTACACATAATTTAGAAAATCAATGAATTAAGGTAATTACTCAGAACCTTCAAAACAACAAACACTTTTATTGAATCAAAATGAGAATTTGAACAAAGTACACTTTGCAGCTAGAATAATAGGTGAGTATCCCATGCTTTGAAATCAGAAGAGAGTTAGAAAATTAGTGTATAGATGTGCCTGCATTTTATATGAATGGTCTGGATTTACTGTGCCAATAATCACACTAAAATAAAACGTGTTTTTATATGTTTATATAGTTTCTTTTCTATACTACCTGAGAATTTTCCCTTTTCTATAGTTTTCATATTTTTTTCAAAATAAATGCTAGAATAGTAGATTATGGTTTAGCACATAATACTTAAACTAGGTATTTGATGACTACACACACATATGAACTCAAGGTACTCTAGGAATTTATAATTCTTCAAAAAACAAATAAATCTGCAACAAAAGCACTTTATTCTTCAATTCAGTTCAGGAATCCTGACTCTCAGATACAAAGGACATGCCTGAAATAGTCTGCTCCCTCTGTAAATTTGCTTATTTGTAAGAGTTTTGCTTTTTATTCTTCCATACTAGCAGAAGGTTAATAAAGATTTTTATTTTTGTGATACTATTTATATCAAGTAGGTATGATTCCAAAAAGACATTTACTTATCACATTTACTACTTCAAAGTCTTCTTCTAACTGGGGTAGCAACCCATTACTAAGTCAATTTAGTGGCTTGTTATTAGGATATTTCTAAAAGAATAGACTAGACAATGCTAGAATAGGAAACAGCAAAGGTATAAAGGCAATATTGTTTCATGAAACTTTATTATAGGTTGTACTGGATTTCGTGGTAAATGTATTTCTTATTGCGGTTCACAGTCAAGTTTGAAATCAACTGGCTGAGCACAATATTTCAACCATTTGCAGGAATCTCCTGTACAAGGAGATACAATTCCTAGTCCCGGCTTCAACACTTCCAACAACTTTCCTTAATCAGGATATTAGAAATAAGCACTCTACAGATTATTACTGAAGTTAGCTATAGCAATCATCATCTCTTTGATTGCTGTAATTCTCTTATTTGTATGGAGCTCAATACATATTGGTTGAATTAAAGTTAATCTTAACTGAGCATGGTGGCTCACGCCTGTAATTCTAGTACTTCAGGAGGCCAAGGCAGGTGGATCACAAGGTCAAGAGATTGAGACCATCCTGGTCAACGTGGTGAAACCCCATCTCTACTAAAAATACAAAAATTAGCCGGGTGTGGTGGCTAGCGCCTGTAACCCCAGCTACTCGGGAGGCTGAGGCAGGAGAATCACTTGAACCTGGGAGGCGGAGGTTGCAGTGAGCCAAGATCATGCCACTACACTCCAGCCTAGCCACAGACCAACACTCTGTCTCAAATAAAATAAAATAAAACAAAATAAGTTAATCTCATCTTTGTACACCATTAATTGAAAGTTCCATTTTATGGTAAGCCTAAATCTCTCTAATAATGCTCCTCCATTGATGCTAGTTTTAACCTCTACAGGGAAAAGTGGAGAAAATGAAATCCTTTCTTCAAGTCTGCCATCCAACATTTTAGCTGTTCCTCCTATATTTTTTTCACCTGCAGGTCTAATATGTTTGCCTTTCATGCTTCTATTTAAGTCAGAATATTTAACATGACAGGTCCAGACACTCAACTAAAGACATTGCCTATGCTGACATTTATTTCTTAGCTAATTAATTCATCCTTACATAGAATGTGACTGTCTAACCAACTAAGAATCCATCAAACTGAATTCTATAATTATGTCTTTCTTAACCCTTAGCCTGAGCCACCTATGCACCACATACCCAATTACATAAAGAGCAAACTGGTATTATCCATTAATGTTTTGTTTTCATTTTGCTTTGTTTGTAATCATTCTGAAGTTCATCTTTTGCGCCAACTTCAGATCTCATTCTAACCTGATGTCAACCTACCACCCACATTTCAGCTTTCTAAACCTGTAACTCCATTTCTTCCTTTGATTCCTTTTGATCCTTATGCTTTGTTTCTCTAATACCAGTTTCTCCAAATGATTTATCTTAACTGCCTTTTCAGGACCTAGTGTACTGGGTTGTATTGGATAGGAATTCCCCTTTGTAGTTTAGGCCTGTGAAACTCTGTTACAATCCATCTGGCTTATTTTGCACCCACTCCCTGTCCAGTGATGGGGAAAGATTGGACAAGATAGCCTAGAAAGGGAAAGAGTAGGCTAGGCAATTGGAGGCGATCTGAGAAATCAGAATGAACAGTAATTTAGGTGTATTCTGGATCCCAAATTTGCTCCTTCTTGGAAAATTGAGACAAATTCTCTTTCTTTCTTCCATGTACCATCTTTCTCCAGTATTTCTGACAGTTTTTCCTTAGTCATATAAGCAAATCCAGTAATAACCTTTATCATTTTTGCAACCATTTAAATAAGCTTATGTTATCTCTTATGTGGTCTCCCTCAACTAAGATGTCAACTTCTTAACCACATTATCTCTACCATTTCTAATGGAAAAATCCTTTTCCTCACCAGAAAAAAAGACACAGAGTAAGAGGTAGAAAATACTGCTTTGTCTCTATTATCTGTTCATGTCTTACCATCTGCCCAAGCTCTGGTCTTGTCATTTCATCCTTCTTAATATCTAAGCCTGGTTCAAATAGTCCTTTTTTTCTTTCCTTTTTTTTTTTGTTTTGTTTTTTTGAGACGGAATTTTGCTCTTGTCACCCAGGCTGCAGTGCAATGGTGCGAGCTCGGCTCACTGAAACCTCCGCCTCCCGGGTTTAAGCGATTCTCCTGCCTCAGCCTCCCGAGTAGCTGGGATTACAGCTAATTTTTTGTATTTTTAGTAGAGATGGGGTTTTACCATGTTGGCCAGGCTGGTCTTGAGCTCCTGACCTCAGGTGATCCACCTGCCTCGGCCTCCCAAAGTTGTGGGATTACCATTGCCCAGCCCAAATAGTCCTTTTCTGTTGCTCTCTATTTTTTATTTCACAACAGCTTTCACACATTCCGTACTTCAGTCCTTCTGCCACTATTGTCACAGTTTTGTGTTGCCCTATTGTATTCAAAATTTGGCTATATACCCACCTTCCATCTTCTTCCACACCAAAATCTACAGTGTAGTTAAGTAGAGTCTCATTTCTTCCTCATGAGGATCATTCATGCCTGCGCTGTCAGGATTTTATGTTTTAGGACTTCCTTTCTCTCTCAAATCATTATTTTCTAGAGTCATTCAGTCGAAGGATTTTATCTACTTTTCCTCAAAAAAAAAAAAAAAATGCAATCTGTCTCTTGAAGTCTAGAATGCATAAAACTCTTCTTAGGATCCCATATTTAGGCAGTTTAATCTCCAGCGCCACAGCCAGATCAGTCTTGGTCTGGTGTAAGTGTCCCTACCCTCATCAACCACCAAGTCTCAGGCCCCCCTGTAATATCCAAGTGACATTTTTTGAGTCCAAGATAATGCTATCATCAGTGACTGAAGTGAAAAGGACCAAGGGGGCAAAATCAGGCTTCGTCAGTTGCCTGCCACTTCTTTCCAATTGGAAATGTTCTTTCTGATGCTCAAACATTGTGCTGTGCTTTGTTTTAATAAGGAAATTTTTCATTCCTGTTTCCATGTTCTCTCTTCCAAAGCTGTGATTTCAACTGAAAGAAATGGAGAACACCTGCGTCGGAAACCTATATTCCTAAGTTCTTCCATTTCCATAACAAAGTAAAGGTTAAGCGACTTGAATAAAGAGATCCTCCAGCCCCAAAATCAGGATCTTAAACCAGTAGGAAATTTCTTTCTTTCTCATGTCACAGTTCCGAGTAGATGCATATTCCAGGAAAGACCTGTGGCTCTGCTAGATAATCCGTAGTTCCAGGCTCCAGCTGTCTTATTCCTCTATCATTTTCTAAGGGTTTGTCCTCATCTACATGGTCAAAGTAGACTTCCCCATCTGCAGAAAGGAAAGAGGAGAGAAAACGAAAAGAAATGACTTCCTTCTGAGGAAATGATGTGGAAGTTGAATACATCAAAACCGCTTACATTCTCTGGTAAAAACTTAGGCAAATAACCACACGTTTACTTCAAAGGAGGTTAGGAAATACAGTTGCTAACTGGGTGTGACCAAGTGTTCTGAGAAATTTGAATTGGGAAGTTCAATTATTCCAAAGAAGAGGCCAAGCTGGTGTAATCCCAGCCCTTTGGGAGACCAAAGCCCTTGAATCACCTGAGGCCAGGAGATCAAGACCAGCCTGGCCAACATGGTGAAATCCCATCTCTACTAAAAATACAAAAAATTAGCTGGGCATGGTGGTGCACACCTGTAATCCCAGCTACTCAAGAGGCTGAGGCAGAAGAATCGCTTGAACCCAGGAGGCAGAGGTGGCAGTGAGCCAAGATCACGCCACTGCACTCCAGCCTGGGCAAAAAGAGTGAAATTCTGTCTCAAAAAAAAAAAAAAAAAAAGGAGAATAAAGGGAGAACGATGGACACTGAAGCTGTGAGACAATTCATGGCTTTAATTAATTCATTAATTAAACCATTATTTCCTAACTAGAACTTCAAATTCAATAAGACTGTCTAGATTTTTCCTGACTACATCAGCTTTGGGTTAAACAGCATTTAATGGACAAGTCAAAGGTGACATCCTAATATCTTCTCTTGCTGTCCTTGGGGCAAGACACAAGGTCATTCTGCTATATTGCTTACTGCAGCTAAGTCCAAACTCACCCTTTTACACAGAACTTTATTCATGAATATATGCATAGTACTATGAATAGCAAACTCTACTGGCTTAATTTTTATTTCTAAGGACAGCTCCTAATTTTGGCCATTATTCTAAAAAATAATCTATAGGGCACATAACTTGTTTATATTTGTTCTGTCCTGTAGCTTTAACTGAAGCTCTTTTAGCAAAAAAAAAAAAAAAAAAATAGAGTGAGCATTCTTGCACTTGAAACACAGCTCTAGCCTCCATCGTACCAAAGGGACCATTTTGGCAATATAGTCTCACCTTTGCTGTGGAAATCATGAAGCATAAATTTCAGTCAGCACTATGCCACTTTGTAATTTATGGTTTTTTTCTGGGCAAATCATTTTCATGTCCTAAGCCTCAAGTCTCCCTGTCAATAAAATGAGTATGGCAGTTTCAAAATATGTCTGCTAATTCTTTGACACCACTCCCATTGAGAAATGGACTCTATGTCCACTCCACTTGAATATGGCCAGGCTTGTGACTGCCTCAACCAATATAAAGTAGTAAAGGTGTCACTATGTGACTCCTGAGGCCAGGTCATTAAAAAAAAAAAAAAAAGATACAACTTCTGCCTTGTGCACTAAAACACTCACTCTTGGAACCCTGAACCAGCAGGTAAGAAGTCCAACCACCTCAAAGCTATCATGCTGGACAGCACATCAGTCAATAGACACTGCTGAGTCCAGCCTTCCAGACATCCTTATCTAGACACCACATGTGTGAATGAAGTCTGTTGAATCCCCTAGGCCAGCCCATCTACCCATCCGAATACCACTGAGTGACTTACATTGATGCTATGTGGAAAATGCTATGTGGAAAGAAAGAATCAACTCACTCTGCCTGAATTTCTGACCTACAGAACTGTGTGATTGAGTAAAATGGTTGTCGTAAGCTACTACATTTTGGGTAGTTTGCTACATAGCAACAAATAACCAGAACAATGAGGAACTAAATAACCTCAATGGTCACCTTTGGCTGTGACATCCTAGGAATTTACGAGAGAGACATGGAAGCCTACCTACCTTATTTTCACCACTACAGAATCTTCTCCATGTCTCTTACACTTCTCTATGCAGATCCTTACCTTTATTACATAATTAGCTAACTCTCAATCAATAAAGTAATTGCTCTCTATCAAAAGGATAACTTCTGGAATTAAAAAATAATACATAGTTATTGGTTGTAAAGGAAATGTTTTATACAGTCTTAGAACTTTCTGAAGGCATCTGAGACTACCTTATAACCAGAAGCATCTACAAGCCAGTGGAGAGCTACCGATGTCAATGCCCATACAATGACCTCCAGGGAACTATTTGGAGATGGGGGGCAGCCCTTAGCTACCAGACTTTTAGTTATCTTCAAGTCAATTGACAGACACCGTTAACACTGGAAATATAAGCAGGAAGAAGGCATCACTCCTATATTCTAAGAATTTGAAATTCTATGGGAAGACACATGCAAGGTCATTTCAGTGCATGGGGTAATACTGGACGCATGTACTGGGACCTATGGGAGACAAAGGAGGAGCACAGAGCTCCCTCCGGGATCCAGGTAAGGTTTCATGGATGCACTGACCTTTGAGCTGAGTCTAAGTCCTAGAGAATGCACTTAATATCTCAAAGAAGTGACCAGGAGGATGGCATGAGTAAAATGCAAGGAGGCTAGAAACAGCATGGAGTGAGGGAGGAACCACATGCTGCTCAAATGGTGGCCACGCCTACACCTTTCCTCCATCCGCCCAAGAAAATAAGTACCAATTGTGCATGCTGGCTTCTTGCCCCCAGATGAGATTCTAAGAAGACATGGCGATGGTTTTTTCACTGCTTCCTTTTGCTTTGATCAGTAGGCCCTGAGGCCAGTCCACACTCAGCAATGCAGCAGCCTGTCTGAAGGATATTTGGTAACTCTTGCCAAGACCTGCATCTGACAGACCCTGGAGCTCTTCCAAGTATTTTCTTTTTTTTTTTTTTTTTCTGTTTTTATTTTTTTTTTATTATACTTTAAGTTCTAGGGTACATGTGCATGACGTTTATATCATGTATAACTCCCCAATGCAATCCCTCCCTCCTCCCCCCTCCCCATGATAGGCCCCAGTGTGTGATGTTCCCCTTCCCGAGTCCAAGTGATCTCATTGTTCAGTTCCCACCTATGAGTGAGAACATGCGGTGTTTGGTTTCTCTTCTTGTGATAGTTTGCTAAGAATGATGGTTTCCAGCTGCATCCATGTCCCTACAAAGGATGCAAACTCATCCTTTTATGGCTGCATAGTATTCCATGGTGTATATGTGCCACATTTTCTTAATCCAGTCTGTCACAGATGGACATTTGGGTTGATTCCAAGTCTTTGCTATTGTGAATAGTGCCGCAATAAACATACGTGTGCATGTGTCTTTGTAGTAGAGTAATTTATAATCCTTTGGGTATATACCCAGTAGTGGGATGGCTGGGTCATATGGTACATCTAGTTCTAGATCCTTGAGGAATCGCCATACTGTTTTCCATAATGGTTGAACTAGTTTACAATCCCACCAACAGTGTAAAAGTGTTCCTATTTCTCCACATCCTCTCCAACACCTGTTGTTTCCTGACTTCTTAATGATTGCCATTCTAACTGGTGTGAGATGGTATCTCATTGTAGTTTTGATTTGCATTTCTCTGATGGCGAGTGATGATGAGCATTTTTTCATGTGTCTGTTGGCTGTATGGATGTCTTCTTTTGAGAAATGTCTGTTCATATCCTTTCCCCACTTTTTGATGGGGTTGTTTGTTTTTTTCTTGTATATTTGTTTGAGTTCTTTGTAGATTCTGGATATTAGCCCTTTGTCAGATGAGTAGGTTGCAAAAATATTTTCCCATTCTGTAGGTTGCCTGTTCACTCTGATGGTAGTTTCTTTAGCTGTGCAAAAGCTCTTTAGTTTAATTAGATCCCATGTGTCAATTTTTGCTTTTGCTGCCGTTGCTTTTGGTGTTTTAGACATGAAGTCCTTGCCCATGCCTATGTCCTGAATGGTACTACCTAGATTTTCTTCTAGGGTTTTTATGGTATTAGGTCTAACATTTAAGTCTCTAATCCATCTTGAATTAATTTTCGTATAAGGGGTAAGGAAAGGATCCAGTTTCAGCTTTCTACTTATGGCTAGCCAATTTTCCCAGCACCATTTATTAAATAGGGAATCCTTTCCCCATTTCTTGTTTCTCTCAGGTTTGTCAAAGATCAGATGGCTGTAGATGTGTGGTTTATTATTTCTGAGGACTCTGTTCTGTTCCATTGGTCTATATCTCTGTTGTGGTACCAGTACCATGCTGTTTTGGTTACTGTAGCCTTGTAGTATAGTTTGAAGTCAGGTAGCGTGACGCCTCCAGCTTTGTCCTTTTGACTTAGGATTGTCTTGGCAATGCGGGCTCTTTTTGGTTCCATATGAACTTTAAAGCCGTTTTTTCCAATTCTGTGAAGAAACTCATTGGTAGCTTGATGGGGATGGCATTGAATCTATAAATCACCTTGGGCAGTATGGCCATTTTCACGATATTGATTCTTCCTATCCATGAGCATGGTATGTTCTTCCATTTGTTTGTGTCCTCTTTGATTTCACTGAGCAGTGGTTTGTAGTTCTCCTTGAAGAGGTCCTTTACATCCCTTGTAAGCTGGATTCCTAGGTATTTTATTCTCTTTGAAGCAATTGTGAATGGAAGTTCATTCCTGATTTGGCTCTCTGCTTGTCTGTTACTGGTGTATAAGAATGCTTGTGATTTTTGCACATTAATTTTGTATCCTGAGACTTTGCTGAAGTTGCTTATCAGCTTAAGGAGATTTTGGGCTGAGACGATGGGGTTTTCTAAATATACAATCATGTCATCTGCAAACAGGGACAATTTGACTTCTTCTTTTCCTAACTGGATACCCTTGATTTCTTTCTCTTGCCTGATTGCCCTAGCCAGAACTTCCAACACTATGTCAAAACCGCTCAACTACATGGAAACTGAACAACCTGCTCCTGAATGACTACTGGGTACATAACGAAATGAAAGCAGAAATAAAGATGTTCTTTGAAACCAATGAGAACAAAGATACAACATACCAGAATCTCTGGGACACATTTAAAGCAGTGTGTAGAGGGAAATTTATAGCACTAAATGCCCACAAGAGAAAGCAGGAGAGATCTAAAATTGACACTCTAACATCACAATTAAAAGAACTAGAGAGGCAAGAGCAAACACATTCAAAAGCTAGCAGAAGGCAAGAAATAACTAAGATCAGAGCAGAACTGAAGGAGATAGAGACACAAAAAACCCTCCAAAAAATCAATGAATCCAGGAGTTGGTTTTTTGAAAAGATCAACAAAATTGACAGACCGCTAGCTAGACTAATAAAGAAGAAAAGAGAGAAGAATCAAATAGACGCAATAAAAAATGATAAAGGGGATATCACCACCGACCCCACAGAAATACAAACAACCATCAGAGAATACTATAAATGCCTCTACGCAAATCAACTAGAAAATCTAGAAGAAATGGATAATTCCTGGACACTTACACTCTCCCAAGACTAAACCAGGAAGAAGTTGAATCCCTGAATAGACCAATAGCAGGCTCTGAAATAGAGGCAACAATTAATAGCCTACCCATCAAAAAAAGTCCAGGACCAGATGGATTCACAGCTGAATTCTACCAGAGGTACAAGGAGGAGCTGGTACCATTCCTTCTGAAACTATTTCAATCAATAGAAAAAGAGGGAATCCTTCCTAACTCTTTTTATGAGGCCAACATCATCCTGATACCAAAGCCTAGCAGAGACACAACAAAAAAAGAGAATTTTAGACCAATATCCCTGATGAACATCGATGCAAAAATCCTCAATAAAATACTGGCAAACCGGATTCAGCAGCACATCAAAAAGCTTATCCACCATGATCAAGTGGGCTTCATCCCTGGGATGAAAGGCTGGTTCAACATTCGCAAATCAATAAACGTAATCCAGCATATAAACAGAACCAAAGACAAGAACCACATAATTATCTCAATAGATGCAGAAAAGGCTTTTGACAAAATTCAACAGCCCTTTATGCTAAAAACGCTCAATAAATTTGGTATTGATGGAACGTACCTCAAAATAATAAGAGCTATTTATGACAAACCCACAGCCAATATCATACTGAATGGGCAAAAACTGGAAAAATTCCCTTTGAAAACTGGCACAAGACAGGGATGCCCTCTCTCACCACTCCTATTCAACATAGTGTTGGAAGTTCTGGCTAGGGCAATCAGGCAAGAGAAAGAAATCAAGGGTATCCAGTTAGGAAAAGAAGAAGTCAAATTGTCCCTGTTTGCAGATGACATGATTGTATATTTAGAAAATCCCATCGTCTCAGCCCAAAATCTCCTTAAGCTGATAAGCAACTTCAGCAAAGTCTCAGGATACAAAATTAATGTGCAAAAATCACAAGCATTCTTATACACCAGTAACAGACAAGCAGAGAGCCAAATCAGGAATGAACTTCCATTCACAATTGCTTCAAAGAGAATAAAATACCTAGGAATCCAGCTTACAAGGGATGTAAAGGACCTCTTCAAGGAGAACTACAAACCACTGCTCAGTGAAATCAAAGAGGACACAAACAAATGGAAGAACATACCATGCTCATGGATAGGAAGAATCAATATCGTGAAAATGGCCATACTGCCCAAGGTGATTTATAGATTCAATGCCATCCCCATCAAGCTACCAATGACTTTCTTCACAGAATTGGAAAAAACGGCTTTAAAGTTCATATGGAACCAAAAAAGAGCCCGCATAGCCAAGACAATCCTAAGTCAAAAGGACACTGTAATCCCAGCACTTTGGGAGGCCGAGACGGGCGGATCACGAGGTCAGGAGATCGAGACCATCCTGGCTAACATGGTGAAACCCCGTCTCTACTAAAAAATACAAAAAACTAGCCGGGCGACATGGCGGGCGCCTGTAGTCCCAGCTGCTTGGGAGGCTGAGGCAGGAGAATGGCGTAAACCCAGGAGGCGGAGCTTGCAGTGAGCTGAGACCCGGCCACTGCACTCCAGCCTGGGTGGCAGAGCGAGACTCCGTCTCAAAAAAAAAAAAAAAAAAAAAAAAAAAAAAAAAGGACAAAGCTGGAGGCGTCACGCTACCTGACTTCAAACTATACTACAAGGCTACAGTAACCAAAACAGCATGGTACTGGTACCAAAACAGAGATATAGACCAATGGAACAGAACAGAGTCCTCAGAAATAATACCACACATCTACAGCCATCTGATCTTTGACAAACCTGAGAAAAAACAAGAAATGGGGAAAGGATTCCCTATTTAATAAATGGTGCTGGGAAAATTGGCTAGCCATAAGTAGAAAGCTGAAACTGGATCCTTTCCTTATCCCTTATACGAAAATTAATTCAAGATGGATTAGAGACTTAAATGTTAGACCTAATACCAAAAACCCTAGAAGAAAATCTAGGTAGTACCATTCAGGACATAGGCATGGGCAAGGACTTCATGTCTAAAACACCAAAAGCAACGGCAGCAAAAGCAAAAATTGACACATGGGATCTAATTAAACTAAAGAGCTTTTGCACAGCTAAAGAAACTACCATCAGAGTGAACAGGCAACCTACAGAATGGGAAAATATTTTTGCAACCTACTCATCTGACAAAGGGCTAATATCCAGAATCTACAAAGAACTCCAACAAATATACAAGAAAAAAACAAACAACCCCATCAAAAAGTGGGCAAAGGATATGAACAGACATTTCTCAAAAGAAGACATCCATACAGCCAACAGACACGTGAAAAAATGCTCATCATCACTCGCCATCAGAGAAATGCAAATCAAAACCACAATGAGATACCATCTCACACCAGTTAGAATGGCAATCATTAAGAAGTCAGGAAACAACAGGTGTTGGAGAGGATGTGGAGAAATAGGAACACTTTTACACTGTTGGTGGGATTGTAAACTAGTTCAACCATTGTGGAAAACAGTATGGCGATTCCTCAAGGATCTAGAACTAGATGTACCATATGACCCAGCCATCCCACTACTGGGTATATACCCAAAGGATTATAAATTACTCTACTACAAAGACACATGCACACGGATGTTTATTGCGGCGTTATTCACAATAGCAAAGACTTGGAATCAACCCAAATGTCCATCTGTGACAGACTGGATGAAGAAAATGTGGCACATATACACCATGGAATACTATGCAGCCATAAAAAAGGATGAGTTTGCGTCCTTTGTAGGGACATGGATGCAGCTGGAAACCATCATTCTTAGCAAAGTATCACAAGAAGAGAAAACCAAACACCGCATGTTCTCACTCATAGGTGGGAACTGAACGATGAGATCACTTGGACTCGGGAAGGGGAACATCACACACTGGGGCCTATCATGGGGGGGGGGGGGAGGGAGGGATTGCATTGGGGAGTTATACATGATATAAACGTCATGCACATGTACCCTAGAACTTAAAGTATAATAAAAAATAAAAAAGAAAAAAAGAAAAAAAAAATAAAAATATTTTTTGTGACTGATGAATAAAAAGTGGGAAAGACATCATGGCTTCTTGCTGCATGGATATAAACATGAATGTTTTATGTTTCTCATCTCTGATGCTGTGGAATTGCCCTCTGGTCACCCTCCACTTAAGATCAGAACTTAAAAGTAGGCCAAGAGGTAAATCACTGAATATTTTAAATAATCTTCCAGAGAGAGTATTTGTTCAACTGGAAAACTCTGAGGGCTGAGAACTTTGACAGTAATCTGCAAATCCACTAAACTCATCTGGTTTTGATTATCTCATTCATTTGAGCTATCACAGGAGTCTGAGATGATGTCATATGTGCCCAAAGTGATTTTTCAAACAATTATCTTTAAAGCTTGATTTGTTAACATTCAGCAACCTTTACACATTGGCGAAGTAAACTCACTACTGAAAGGTTCAGATAAACTTCCAACTCAAAGAATTTTAAACAGATCTACTTGGGGGCAAAAATCCTCTAATTTCTAGCTTACATCTACAGACTTTTTAAAAAGCTCCACAAATAAAGTACCCCATCTGAAACTTTTTAATTGCTGAGCTCCTTATTAATCCTACTTGATGTCCCATAAATTACATATAATGGGACCATTTTGATAAGATGCTAATAAGATCTTTAAGCTCCACAGTTCAATATGCCAATGAACTATGTGGAGCATGGGTCTCTCATCAGCACCTCAAATTCAACACAACCAAAACTGCATTTGTTGTTTCCATAAAAGTTTCTGCTCAGTTGTAACTCCATTCACTCAAGCCACTCAAGGTCAGACTCTTTAAGTCATCCTGGACATTTTTTCTCTTCTCTCACCACACCTGAAAAGTCGCCAATTCCATTAGTTATTTCTTTGAAATAGCTCTTGAATTTGCCTCTTTATTTCCAGGCTACTGTCATTACTTCAGTTCAGATATTTATTACTTCAAGTCTAGACCACCAAAAGAACTTTCTTACTGGTTTGTCAATCGCTTTTTTCCCATCTATCTATGGACAGATTCTGTTCTTATCTGCCACTCATCTATTTTAAAAATCTTTTCTTGGGTTCATATTCCTATTCCCAAACTTAATCTCACCTAAAGACTCTCAAGAGTCTCTGGGGCTAACATCTTTATAGCACTATTTCCACCCTACCTCTGTGCACACCCTGACATAAAATCCAGACAAAGTACACTGCTGGTTTCCCAAATACAGCTAGCAAGGTGTCCCTCCCCAGCTTTGCTCCTGCCTCTCCTGCTCACCTGGTGTGTCCTTCTCCCTATCTCCTCTCCTCCATCTGCTACCACTTACCAAACCTGGATCCTTAGAAGTTCAGCTAACCCTGTGACATTTTAATGGAAGTTACTTCTCCCTTCTCTCACCTACTATCATTTCTTGTTTGTTGCACTCCATATACATTGATTTTATTTTGCCTCATATTCTTTCACATATCTTTATTCCTCACTAGGTCTTAAATCCCCAATTCCTATTCATCCTTTTACCTTCCACAGCTCTTCTCGCTGTATTTAAGAACTCCCTTCTGCCGGGCGCGGTGGCTCACACCAGTAATCCCAACACTTTGGGAGGCCGAGACGGGCGGATCACGAGGTCAGAAGATGGAGACCATCCTGGCTAACACCGTGAAACCCCATCTCTACTAAAAATACAAAAAATTAGCCAGGCGTGGTGGCGGGCACCTGTAGTCCCAGCTACTTGGGAGGCTGAGCCAGGAGAATGGCGTGAACCCGGGAGGTGGAGCTTACAGTAAGCCGAGATGGTGCCACTGCACTCCAGCCTGGGCAACAGAGCAAGACTCCGTCTCAAAAAAAAAAAAAAAAAAAAACTCCCTTCTTTACTGAGCAAATGCCTACGTATCTTTCAAGACCTATCTCTTCTATCATGTCCTTAGAGAAGCCTTTTGTGACCTTCCAAAGAGTTACTTTATGCAGAGTTTCCATGCCTCATTTCTGGCTCTGATTCCCAACATTGTAATTTTTTGCTTACATATTATTTACCCTTCTGGAAAATAAAATGATCATGTCTTATTCAGTCTTTTTGATCTGTGTGTTATCTCAAGCCCACTACAGGACCTGTGTGATATATAGTATCCAGGAACTGTATAGTAAGCTTGCCTATATTAAGATAAATTTTTACAAGGTGCCCCCATTAACCTGGTTTCACCCTCAATGGTCTAATAGATAGGATCCATCTGGAATTATTAATCATAGTAAAAAATTGGCAACAATTTGAATATTCCAAGTTGAGGATGGTTAAGCTGGCTGTACCATCTCCACGTGATACACTGTTATGCAGCCATTAAAATTATTATTAAACACTAAACTACACAGAAATTTAGATGCTGTATTGTTCAGTCAACAAATCTTTACTATTAGCATAAAAATTAAAATGTGAAATACAGATATATATATATGATGACCATACTTACATAAAATAAATGAACAGACATAAGAACTATCACTAAGAGAAAAACTAAAATACCCCCCAACTCTTAATAATGGTGTATAGGTAGTAGAAAAGTCTTTTCTTCTTCTTCTACTCTTCTTTTTTTCCATGTCTTCTACAATTAATATGTATTTGTTATAACCTAAACAACACAATATATTTTTAAAGCCTATATCAACTATCATTCCCAGATCAGTTTTTAGGGTAAATTTTTGTATTTCAGATTTTAATTTTGATTAAATTTTTATATTTCAGCTTTTTGTATGAATGTTTTTCCTATATTCCCTTTACCTCTACCCTCCCGTTAATAGCAGAGTTGTCTG